>NW_008751651.1:650890-658038 GCF_000230625.1 Exophiala dermatitidis NIH/UT8656 | reverse complement strand
ACGGAAGACTATGAAGGAGAGTTGCGCGGGTGCGCGAGGTAGACACAGACCGAGGCGCGCCAAGCCCTCTCGGTGCCAAGACTTCCGTGCTGAGTTAGCAGCATAGGCACGTGCTAGTTACGTGGTAGGCCTGCTCTATGTCACGTGTGTGCGGCACAGGCGGAGAACTGTGACATCTCCCCTCTTCAAACCGGCGCAAGGTCCCGCGAAGCGTTAAGTTGTCCAAATTGGCGAGGTTCTCGAGTTGTTGGAGTATTGGCAACCTTGTGTCGATACTCCGTTGGCTATAGCGCGTATTCCTAATTTCTGCTGGAGCCGCTATCCTGGGGTTTCGTCTCCTATTAAGAGTTGTTATTAACTAAGGAGTAATTCTATCGATTGTCGCTAGGAGTTTTATAGGTTTTACCTTTACGGGGTGGCTGTTAACCTAGGCCGGTAGAGTAACTTCTAAGTCTTAGTTAGTGCGGGTTCCTGGAAGGCCGATCCGTAAGGTAGCTGTATACTTAACTGTCGATAGAGCGATGTTAATTATCTCGCTGGCTTTCTAACAACTTTCTGGTTAGTTTTCTCGTTCTTTGTGGACGGCGGGATGTCGTTTCGGCTTCTACGTATCGTTTCTTTAATTCTCTTACTAGGTCGTAACCCTCTAGTGGACCTAGTTTGCCTGGGTACTAGTCGTGGAATATAATAACTAACTCCTTATATCCTGGTAGTATGTCTTTCTATGGTCTCTAATCCTGAATAGACCCCTTCTACTTTACTAGGTACAGTAGTTTATCTCTTTTCTACTTCGAATTCTAGATTTCCTCTACTTCGTATTCCTAATATTCGCTATTCTCGCGTATAATTAATTTAGGTCTCGGTGGTGCCTGTACTTGTCCTAGTAGAGGATTAGTAGCCACGGGTCTTAGTAGCGACGTATGGAAGACGTTATGAATTTGGGCGCCTTCTGGAAGCTGTAATCGATACGCCCTTAGATTTACTACCTTGGTAATCTTAAATGGGCCTTTATTCTTGAAGTCTAACTTCTTGCTAGGTCTCTCGGTACGAATATTCTTCGTATTCAACTATACTAAGTCGCCTTCTTTGTAGGCTGGTGCGGGCGCTCGTTTATCTTATCCTTCGTACCGAGCCTGAGTAAGAGCTATCTGGGCTTTTGCTTCTTCGTAAATCCTTATTATTCGGTCGGTAAATGTATCGGCTCTTCGTATATCCCTGATTGTATCGGACGTTATAGGTTAAACTTGATCCGGCGGTTCCACTCCGAATCTCGAGTAGTAGCTATAGTTGGTAAAGAACGGCGATATCTTTGTCGTATTAGATACGTGCGTGTTTACGGCGAATTCTGTAATAGGAAGCTAATCTACCTAGTCGTCCTATAGGTAGTTGTAATACGCTCGTAAATACTGTTCTATGAACTGGTTCGAATTCTTAGATTAGCTATCCGTTTCTGGATAATAAGCACTCGATATTCGACGAGCTATTCTAAGTCTACTGCAAAGTCGTTACTATAATTTCGATGTGAACTATATACCTCTGTCTAAAGTGATAAATTCTAGTAGGCTATGCCTACTGAATATATATGCTAGGAATAGTTGGGTAGTGTAAGTAGTATCTATCTTATCGTAAGGGATATGGTAGCGCCACTTCGTGAGTTGATCGGTTACTACCATTATATTCGAATAAGTGGCGTTATCTCGTAGGTATAAGGGTAGGTTAATAACGAAATCTACTACTACTTCTCGCTAAGGTCTTTCCGGTACTGGGAGTTGTATTAGGCTACTAGGTCGAGCGTCTCGGAATAGTTTTGATCGTCGATAGAGGTGGTAATTTCGTATAAAACGCTTAATTTGTTTGTCGGAATTGGGCTAATAGTAGAATTGATTTAGTATCTCGTACGTTCGTGCTTTTCTCGGGTGTCCTGCTGGCGGAGACTTATAGAATACTTTAATAATAGTGGTTCGTAATTCTTTATCGTCGGGGATCTATAAACGGTTCTTGTAATAGACGAGTTTATCTCTCTCTTCGTAATTAGATAATGAAATATGCCGCTCTAGAAAATCCGGTAGTAGCTTTGGCAGTTGTTATCTTAGAGCGTCTAGTATCTATTTTAGTATAATATCCTCGTGATATGCGGCTTCGATAAGTTCTATAATAGGCTTCTCCTCTTCTATGGTTACGTCGGTAGCTAAAGCACTTGCTTTTAATAGGTATTGAGAGGGTAATACTCCTTTAGCTAGGTTCGAGGGTTTTAGTAAGGTCTAGTATTAGTATTTGATTCTAACGTTATCTTCTTCTCTAAGCCTGTTACCGGGGCGTCTAGTTAGGCTATCTAGTTTTGTATCTTATTTACCCGGGCGGTATTGGATCTCGAAATGGAATTCGAAGAGAAACTCGCTCTAGCGAGCCTAGCGTCGATTTAACTGTTTAGTCGATATAAAGTATTCTAAGGATCGGTGATTAGAGAGTACTTTAATTGGTCGATCCGGGTCCGTACTAGCTAGTTCGGGTCTCTATTCCTCGAAGGCTCGTACTACGGCTAATAATTCTTTGTTATAAATTTCGTAATTGTACTCGGTAGGACTTATCTTCTTTAAGAAGAAGGTAACGGAACGTAGTCGGCTATTAGTATCCTTTTGCGATAGGATACCTACTACTACGAGATCCGACGTATTAACTTCTACCTAAGTATTAGCTTTCGGGTCGAAATGTTGTAGTACGGGTGCGGACGCGAAGTACGCTTTTAGCTTTTTAAACGCAGCTTGGTAATCCTCTATCTATTGGAAGGGTTTGTCTCTATCTTTAGTAAGTTCGGTAAGCGGATATGCAGTCCTGCTAAAGCCCTGTATGAATATTCGGTAGAAATTCGTAAACTCTAGGAACGATAAGATATCCTTAACTGATCGGGGCGGTTGCTAGGCTTGTATGGTCTTAACCTTAGAAGGGTCTATTCGTAGGCCTTCTGTTGATATAATTATTTCTAGATACTTGACTTCCTAAGCGTGAAACTGTGTCTTATGAATATCGATATAGAGACCTACTTTGCGTAACCTTCTAAGGACCTCTTTAATATATCTTCGATACTCTGTAAGGTTATCGCTAAATACTAGGATATTATTAAGATAGGTAGTATAGTAGTTATCTAAGATACCCTGTAGTGCGCTATTAATGTAGTTCTGGAACGAGGATGGAGTATTATAGAGGCTAAAGGGTATTATTAGATATTCGAACTACCTAAACCTAGTGACGAAGGCGGTCTTCTACTTATCCTCTTTTGCTATACGTAGTCGATTAAACGCTACGATTATATTAAACTTCGTATAGTATTTAGCTTTGTATAATCGATCTAGAGTTTCTCGAATTCGTGGAATAGGGTAACGATTTTTGATAGTAATAGCGTTAAGTGCCCGGTAGTCTATATAGAAGCGTAGTCCTCCGCCGGGTTTCTTAACTAGGATGATAGGCGAAGTAACTGGAGACGTAGAAGGCCGGATAAATTCTTTGGCGAGTATCTCGTCGAGATATTTCTTTGCTACGGTAAGTTCTTGCTGTATTATTCCGTAGGTCTTCTTATGTGGTAGCTTATCGGGGTCTGTTTAAGTTAATTTGATCTTATGGTCTATACCTGGTCGATATGGAGGTAAGGTATTAGACGTAGGCGTATGGAAGACGTCTAGGAACTCGTAGTATTCCTGGGGTACTTTACTCGCTATATCTATATCTTCTTTGTCGGTTATGAATTTGTTAAAGTCCGCGGGGTTTACAGTATAGCATTTTATTAAAGGGTCCTCTAATGTATGGGGTTTTAAGTCTTTAACGTCTATAGATGGGGAGAGCGTACTTACCGTATCTCGAGTACTTGCCGTTCTGTTATTATTCGGTGTATTGGGCTAGAATACTATATAGTCTTATAAGTCTTCTTGTATAGTCTTATAGAAGTCCTCTAAGTTCTTAGTCGCAATTTTAATGCCGTCAACACTGACTGTAGGTATATTTAACTTGGGGCCTCTTAAACTGTAGACGGTCTTATCTTGTCGATAGGGTAGATAGGACTTATAATGTAATATATCGAATTTAATTAAACGGGTAATAAAATTGGGTTGTACGGTATATTTGGTCATCTAGGGTAGTCTAAGGATTAGGGAATAGTTTAAAGGGGCTATATAGTATCTTAGTCGTTCGTAGTGGCGACCGATAAGATACTTAACTTTAATATAATGGGTAAGAGAGTAGCGCCTACTATTAGCTAATTCTATATCTTTAGGTCTAGGTAACGGTAGCCGAGGAATCTTATGTTTTTTGACGAATCGTCGGTCGATAAACGTGGAGGTGGCGCCTATATCTAGTATTGCTTTATACTTCGTCGTACTAGTTGGAGTATCTACCGTACACTTTAATATAAGGTGGTCGTATTTAGCTACTGTTATGGTTATTAAGTAGGCTAATATCTTATCTCGTTCTGGGGGTGTTCGTCCTAAGTTAATTGAACGAGGCGGTGATGGTGTTTGACTTAGGACCGGTAGTTTTCCGAATCACCGGGGCTATCCAAATTATATCCGTTAGTACTTATTAATGCTATACGTTGGTCGACGTCTTTATCTCCCTTAACGTCGTTATCGGAGGTCTCGTAGTCGTTCTTATAGATATTATCGATAGCTATAAGAGAGTTGAGTTTATTTACCTTCGCCTATAGATACAGTTCGTAGTCTGGACTATTCCGACGATATTCTTTCTTCCGATAAGCGAAGTAGCGGTTCTTATTACGGAGCTTGTTTCTTATTTCTAGTGTTAGTGGTGGTAAGTTTCGATACTTTATCGGAATTTCTCCTAAACGGGTTGTGCTCGATCGAGGAGTTGGGCGAGTAGCTAGACGGGAAGAGATATACGAGGACTTAGTAGGTTTGTCTATGTTTGAATATCCTCGATTAGCTCGGCGTATATCTTTCTCTTCTAATACTTTCTCGATTAAACGGTATCGGTCTACGAGCTCGGCCTTCGTGCGAAACGGGGTGCCGTTATTAACTCGCGTAAATAGCCGATTATTTAGCTTAGTCTTTAACTCGTGAATAATATTATGATTACTCTTTCGTAAGTGGTATACGATTAGGTCGAATTTATTAAGGAATAAGTCGAACGTCTAGTTCTTTCCTTGATGGAGGCGATGAAATTTTATACGAGCGGTCTCTTCTCGATTATACTCTTGGAAGGCTCTGTTTAGGTCTTTCTAAACTTCTTAATTATTGGAGTAGGGCTTATTACTATATTGATGGGCGAAGCTGGCTAGTCTAGGGCGAAGGGTGCTAAATGCTATTTTGGTGTATCTGCTGGCGATGTAGCTAATGAGGACTTTAGGTCTCTTATCCTGATAGAAGTCGTAATCTACTTGAATCTTATAGAGTATCTTCGACTTCTATTCGTCGTACTCTTCGGACTTGCTATCGAATTTGTCGGGATCTGGTATCTTAGGACGACTAGCACTCGTAAATAGTTCTGTTCTATAAGTCTGTTCGGTAGGTGATCGATTCCGTCGATTATTAGGTGGGCTTACTGCCGTAGGAACCTAAGAATGGATAGGTAGGTTGTTTGAGTTAAGGGCAGGATCTAAGGCTCGGCCATAGGACATTGGTTTCTGCTGTCGAAGTAGTGCGGTAGATACTCGAGTAGGGGCTGGAGGCGGAGATGTCGGCTCGATAATCTGAATAGAGGATCGACCTCTAATATCAACTTGGGCTTCTGCTAGTCGTTTCTCTAGGTTGTCGATTTCCTTGAATTGCTCTTGAATAGTAATATTACGGGATGCTAAGGCGGCCTTATATTTGTCTAACGTCTCTTATACGCGCTTGGTGGAGTTAGCCTGTTTATTGATGTATAGCTTAAGTGTAGCTATACGGTCTTGTTGTTGTTGAGATGTCTGGTAGTGTTGCGCTATATCGGCTCGTGTTTCTACTAGTTGTTTTACTACTCGTCGTATTATAGTGAATATAAGAGGAGTATGTTGCTGTACGAACTGGACTAGTTAGTTGGTGTTCTTGAAAGTATAGTCTCTCTAGGGGTCCCTCCCTGGGGGAGAATCTCTCGCGAATACGTTTCCAATATCGTCTTTATTCCAGTCCAGAAGGAAAGTAAGATCGAAACCGCGTCTTAAGTGTTGTAGCTTAGGTGGTATACGTTGACCTAACGGTACACTGTTACTCGGCTCCGGCGTAGTTTCTGGTAGATCTTCCGATGGTTCTTCGGGTGCTCCTGTATCTTCTTCCTCCTGATCAGTGCCTTGAAGAAAGCCTGGTATTTCTCTTGTTGGAGATGCGTGCCTAGAAACGGAGGTGATCTTATCTTCTTTAATAGAAGGTAAGGGGACATTAGCGGCTTCGGTTTGAGACGTTGCTTGAGTATTGGTAATAGTGTTTTGGGTGCTTTGCGTATCCCGGGTAGGCGTAGGTGGGGGTCTATCCTTATTGTTATCTTGATTATCGTTATTACCTCCCTCTTGTCCCTTCTTAGTAAGCGACTGCGGTTTGGTAGGAGAGCGACCTCGCTTGCGTGGAGAACGTGAGGTGAGAGGCGGAGCGTTAGCGAGAGTATTAGCTCGGGATTGGGCGCGTTGAGCCCTTAAGGAAGGTAGGTCTCCTATATTTAGAGGGCTCGATGGAGGAGGAGTAGGTCGGCGATCAGGCGGTTGATCGGCTATGACGATGGAAAGGTAGGGAGGCGTAGGAGTAGGAACGAAAGTCTTCTGAGTTGATCTTGTAGATCTGCGCCTCTGTCGGCTATAGTACTACGCTTCGATTCTTAAAGAAGAAGAAATTCTGAGGGTTAAAGAATAAAGGAATAACTGAGTTAATAGTGTGAACTTTAGAGGAAAACGCAACCGAGTTAACTAGTGAACTTCGGTATACAGTAAGCGATCCGAGTTAATAAGTGAACTTCGGATAATAACGATAACCGAGTTAACGAGTGAACTTCGGGGTGTTAACTTGCTGGCGCTCCTCTGTCGGATACGCTGAGCAAGTTGCAAAAGCAGGTACTGTAAGATATCACGAACCTAATAGGAGTAATAGGTGTATGATTGATAGAATTGCAGTACGGAAGACTATGAAGGAGAGTTGCGCGGGTGCGCGAGGTAGACACAGACCGAGGCGCGCCAAGCC
>NW_008751651.1:449865-650870 GCF_000230625.1 Exophiala dermatitidis NIH/UT8656 | reverse complement strand
ACGGAAGACTATGAAGGAGAGTTGCGCGGGTGCGCGAGGTAGACACAGACCGAGGCGCGCCAAGCCCTCTCGGTGCCAAGACTTCCGTGCTGAGTCAGCAGCATAGGCACGTGCTAGTCACGTGGTAGGCCTGCTCCATGTCACGTGTGTGCGGCACAGGCGGAGAACTGTGACAATATCGAGCCTATTAAGTATATCTTAACGTCGTTAAGCTATCTCTAGTATACGTCGTCGGCGCTCTACCTCTTACGCTATATCGAGAGCGATATCGACGAGTCGCTTTTGTAGTCTCTTCGCTAGTTTACGCCTCTTATAATAGTCTAACGTTTCGGCGTCGTTACGAGCCTGAAGGCGTTAACGTGCCGTCTCGACGTATATAACGCTAATTAAGGAGGTATCGATACGTCGACGTCGTCGATTCTCTCGTAACGTACGCGCACGTTTAGCAGCCTTAGTCTCGCCGAGTTAGTAGAGCGCCTCCTACCTAATATATATACGCTTAATTACGGCGCGGCGAAACTTACTAAATAGCGTAACTGTTAGTATACCTATGTCTAAGTCGTACGTTCTCCGATATTATATCGGCGTACGTATTAAGCTGATTTATGCTCTTCCGCGGCGTACTATTAACGTATTAGAGACCGTCGTCGTCGTCGTCGTCGTCGTCGTCGCTCTCGTTAGAGTTATTCTCGATAGTAAGACTATCGAGTACTTACTTCGGATTAAACGGTACTAATCCTATCTTCTTAAATAATAAGCGAATCGTTAACGAGTAAAGCGTCTTCGTACGAATCGAGTAAAGACTCTCTAAGAACTTATAATACTAAAACGTAAGATCTCCGTATCGTATAGCGCTATCTATTAACTCCGCGTAATAGTACTTTAACGATTAAAATACTACGACGTCGAGAGGTTATAGAAGATACGTCGAGTACGGCGATAGATAAAAGAGTATAATTCTCTTATTCTAGTAGTATTTAATAAAGCTATACTCGATATAAGAGTTAAAGCCGTCGCTTATTAATATCCTATAGTACCCTTTTATACGCTCTTTTATTCTCCTATTAAAATAATATATCTACTTAAGTAGTATAGCGTCGTTTAAGTAACTCGACTTAGAGGAGACTAACGCGTATTCGTTAGGTAGGCTTAGGGTTATAGAGCGCTCGCTAATTATATCGCCTTTAAGAATAACGAATAGATCGATAAAGTCGTCGACGGCGTTAATAAACTTAATTAGCGTATAATACTCTTAATTTTCGGGATTAGGAAGGTATAGACGCTTATTCTTATTTTAACGCTAAGTAATAACGTAGTGCGCTCTACTAACGCTAATAGAGAAGCCTATCTCGTCTATATTCTATATATCGTCGTTAATAATAGCGTATTACTCTTTAATAGTCTAGAAGTAATAAAAGTACTCGACGATTAAGGTATAGTACTCGGTTTCTATAGACTATCGATAAATATTAATAGGCTTTCGCTTCTTAACTATAAACTTAGAATATCTATTAAGAAAGCGCCGCGTCTATTCGTAAGATATACGGGATTAACTATCGTCGTTATCGTACGCGTCCTGCGCGAGTTATAGTATCCGGTTTGCCATTTAAGTAATTATCGGAGGTCTTAGGGATAGGCCGAGTTCGTCGTAGCGCTTTATAAGCGTATAGAGAGCCCTCTCCTACTCGTTAGAGAGCCTCTTATTATATTCTCCTCTTATACTGGCGCCTAGTATACCTCGTAGTCGTCTACGTACGCATTAAACGAGGGCGGCGAATACGTCGGCGGCGGCCTTTATATTAGGATAATCGCCGCGATTATACGCGTCGTAGGCGTTAAGGACCTTCTCCTCTATTAATTGAGCGTTAGTAGATATTATTAGTGGTGTATATACGCGTTGAATAAAGAGTATAGAGAATTTATAGATATACGATCGTATCGCTATGGACGATCGTATCGCTGTGGTGCACTCGGTGGGGAGAACAACCGACGAGTGCTGACGGAGTGCACGGTTAGGTAATCAAACATGACATACACCACGATGAATGGCACAGCATAGCATCCAGTGCCAGTGTACGGCTACATCGCTGCTCCTCATACTCATACTACCTAGTATCTAGTAGTATTAGAGGTACATGTACCTTGCAGTGTACAACGTATTATTGCGAGAGATCCAAAGGAACATGAGCTCATTTCTACTTGTTGTTGGCTGCGCTGCGCTTTGTAATGCGAGCCGCCGCGTTCGGCCGTTTTGGAACACGTTTCTGTAGGTAGGTACCACTGGCCCAGTACCTCAGGCTGTACACATACCTACACAGTACCTTGTGGGATATTCAGTCTTTCTAGCTAGGTACCTAGGTACCTAGGTACCTAGGTTTCCTGTCTACTTGCCTCGTAGGTTTATAGAATTTCCAGCTGCTCTTCGAAAGTGGCCCAGAGTCTAGTCAGCGGCGCGTGAAATGCCATCCCCGACTTGAAGCACAGCGGCCTGATCCTAATGCCAGTGTGCAACAGCTGTAGCCGCATCTCGACATCCGCCGCTGTGTGCCTATCCTCACTCCGGTCTTCGAGTCATGGTACGGTTATGACTCAAAGGCGGAGATTCACAGACCAAACCATACCTAGGGAGGTAGGTACACCAGCTGGAACTCAGGTTGTCTGCTGCAAGGCACCAGTATGTCTCATGCGTCTGTACGCCTCCGCTCATTGAGGAGCAGTCACACTTAGGTAGACAGTCCCCTGTATCACCGCAGAGTCATAGCGTCTCCAGCCCTTAGAATTGTGCCTGTGGCTGACTTGATAGCCGTGAGCTGAGCGGGTAGAACAACCTCTGCGGAAAAGTCAGAGCTGATGTCTGTGCCAACACCCTGTTCAGCTCTCGACTGATCCATCATTTTGTTCGTCGTCATCCTCACTCTCTTCTCCAGGAAGCCTCTGTGGGAACCACCCAAACCTTCCAAAATCCACCGTCATCTCCTCAATCCCTCTAGCATCATTCACTTCTACTCCTTCTTCTCGTAATTTCTCTGCTTGTCGGTTCGCTGCGGCTCCATCATCCCCACGAGGACTAATCCCGCCTTTTGAATTGACCACCCGCTGCCATGGAACGTTTTCATCGTGGAAGAAGAACTTCTCGGGATCGTTAGGGTCATAGGCAGGCAAATGCTTGAGACAGACTCCCACTTGACGGGCTCGACGTGGAAACCCCACCAGGAGAGCGAGGTGGCCGTAACTGGTACATTTACCATAAGGGATCTTCTGAACCGCAGAGTAGACTGTATGATACCACCATTGCGCCTCTTCCGACTGCTCTCGAGGCATGTAGGGGGTTTTGAAGCGAAGGAATGAGCTCAAGACGTGCACCTACTGAAGGAATCCAGACCCAGATCTAGATAGAAATCCAAAATCTGGGGCACTCGGTAGTAGGCGCACTAAACAGTAGCCGCAGGCTGTTGCAGTGGCAGTGGGTGCATGGACCCCGGCGGCGTCAAAAGTGCATTGTTTACGTTGCTAGTATTTTTGCTTGGCCGCCTCCATCTGCAGTGACCGTCGGGAGCCCTCCATCTTCACCAGCAAAGGCAGGGATGTACCGTAAATCATATTTCTGTGTTTACTTTACGCGCACTTGATCTTTCCGCAACATGGCATTCCGCGGTACAGAAAGCCCCATGGACTTTGAATGGCAAGGGCATGGTCCCGTCGATCCCAGCTCTCCCTTTCATAAGCACATCATGGATGCCCAAGCCAAGAAGAGTATGTATACTATTCTCACTGCAATGCGCTCGATTCTAACTTCAGTAGGAACTCACAGCGAGTTTGATTCTCCCAGGAAAACTCCCAGCGCCGCCTCGCGCGATCTGAACAATCCACCGTCCCTCTTTTCCAATCTTCCCGCCTCACCGTCTCCAGCATCTCCGTTCCGCGCGCCCTCATTTACCACTCCTCGCAAGCCGTTCGATATCGACTTTTCCTCGGGTCCTGAGAACTCATCTCCGCTTGATCAGACAGACAATGACGATACACCCGAGGCCAAGCCTCTCCCGATAGAATTCAAAAGCGGTTCTCGCAAACCAGAACCGAGACGCAGCTCGTTGTTTGGACTCTACGGCAGATGGGCTCCTAGCCCAGGAAGAGGGGAAATTCGGAAACCCCACGGCGATCCCATTGCCAGACGGATACACAGGAAAAGACGACGGGCCCAAAAGTTCGACAAACAGTTGCTTCTTGGCAAACTTGACGTGGAGCAAACCGACGATAGTGAGGATGACGTTCCTCCCAGTCCATCGAAAAAGAAAACACCAAAGGTCGAAGAAGTGGGTTGGATTGCCGGCTTGTTCACGTTCATCCACACATATCCTGACGCCCCCTCGATCATCGCAAAATACCTCCAGGTCTTCTTCAACGCCGCCATTCTAGGTGGTTGTCTGTACATGTTTTGGTCATTCTATTCCACTATAAGAGCAGATGTGGACCGTGCCAGTGACGATGCTATGGCTGAAGTGCTGGCCGAGATGGCGATATGTTCGAAGAATTATGTGGAAAATCGATGTGGCGCGGACACCAGATTGCCAGCGCTCGAAGTCATTTGCAGCAATTGGGAGTTATGTATGAACCGCGATCCGAATGCGGTCAAACGAGCCAGACTAAGTGCACATACCTTTGCCGAGATTTTCAACAGTTTCGTGGAGCCTATCAGCTTGAAAACAATGTAAGTGCTCTGATATTACCGACGTGTACAAGGACTAATTCTGTTGCAGGATCTTCACCATCACTCTGGTTGTTGTTGGATTGCTTGTCAACAACTTCACATTTACACTCTATCGAAGACAACAAGAGCAGCACAATGCAAGCATGTATCGACCACCTTCCGGTTCATACCCCAACGGCCCAGTGGGTCAATATGGCTTGCCTCCGGGGACACCGTTCCACCAGGGTTATGTGGGCTGGCAACCCGACCAAGGGTTTGGCAACCATCAGCAGCAATTAGAATATCAGCGGAGTCCCAGCAAAGAACATCGAGCGCGAAGTCGCAGTCCTGAAAAGAAAATTTTGGCATGATGTATGTTACGATTTCATGAATGGAGTTAGCTTGGACTAGGCGCACGGCGAGGTTGGCACACGACCAGATTAAACTCGACTCTGTTGATATGTATTGGACAGAGGAAAGCAAGGTGCACTGATTTGGGTTGTTTCGAGTCTTGCATGGTTCAACTTGCATGCCGTGGCCGGAGGTCAGGGTACCCACAAATACTGGGAGATACTGGTAGCTAACTACCGTCAATATGATGAGGTAGCAGCGCGGTTTGATATATGTCTCTGTTCACTTTACGTTGTCCTAAGTTTACAGTACTAGTAGCTGTCGAGTCTCTTTGCCAGTCAATCGGCCCGGTCTCTACGGTAAGGAAATAGCCAAAAGTGGCACTCGTGCCGCCTCAGGCTCCACTTCACGCCCTTCACTGGCAAAGGTTCATGACTACATGCCAGGTCTTATTATATACCACTGGCAGGTTTTCGGTCTCGTGTAGGTAAAGTACGAACCGTGACTACATGTATCATTTCCTCCTCCGAGCCACCTTGGGTCCTGAATTTTCATTCTGACTATCCTTGATCTCCACAGAACAGAGAGACAGCAGTGATCCTCTCTGATTGAATTCTCTCCCCACCAACCTCTGGGCCAGTATAAGTACTGGTCCTCAAGATCTCAAAGGATCGCAGAATCTCGAAATCCCCTGGGCAGCCGATTCATTCTCAGGAGCTAAAGCAAAGTCAACATCGCAGCAGAAAGAATCAATCAACCTGTGACCAACTTTCACTGAGTGGAAGGACTACAACTACAACTACTACAGGACATACCACAAATCACCAAAAGTACCTCTAGTACTAGCAGTACCTCACTTCACTTCTCTCCAGTCCGTACCAACTCAAGTACTCTGTATAATACCCACTTCACCACTTCGCTCCTCTCCGTACCCAGGTACTCGGTATCATGGCAGAAACCAAAACCAAAACCTACACCATCCGGCACGCCCGCCAATCCGACGTCCCAGTCATCCTAAGTCTCATCCGCGAACTAGCAGACTACGAAAAAGCACTGGACCAAGTTCATGCCACGGAGCAGTCGTTGTTGGAGACGTTGTCGTTTGTTGATCCCTCGAAAGAGGGCGAGTTTACGGAGGGGTATGCGAAGACCTTGTTGATTTTGGACAACAACAATGGTGGTACCGGCACCGGAGGTGACGGTGACACCGGACACAACAACAATACCACCGACAGCGATGTCAACAACTCCGGTACCATCGGTGGTGCAAGCACCACCTCCGGTCCCTCCGTCGCCGGTATGGCCCTCTACTTCCACAACTACAGCACCTGGACGGCCGCGCCAGGAATATACCTGGAAGACCTGTTCGTGCGCCCGTCACACCGAGGAAAAGGGTTCGGGGTGGCGCTGTTGCAGGCGTTGGCGAGAGAGTGTTTGAGACTCAATTGCAAAAGATTGGATTGGAGTGTTTTGAAGTGGAATCGCCCCAGTATTGAGTTTTATGAGTCGGAGAAGGTTGGGGCGAAAATGTTGGATGAGTGGGTCGGGATGAGGGTTGATGGGGAGAGGCTGGTGAAACTTGCTGGTGGAAAGAAGGAATGATTGATTATGGGGATTGAAAGGTTAGGTACTGATGTGAAGTACCTGGTAGATACGGTACAGTACCTCAACTGGTAGGTAGGTAGTAGGTAGACACGTCTTCCTGTTAAGGATAAAGAAAGAAACGAGACATTGAAACAGAGAAGACGAGGGACTCTTATTGATTTGTACTACTGAATACATATAGGTTGTACTTCAGTCGCTTGGAGGTGCCGCGTTTGCTGCTGAAAGATGTGGTTTTGATTTGCGGACATGCCGGTCAGCAGTCGAGAGATGGACAAATGTTGAGGAACGAAAAGGGCGAGATGAACAACGAGGATAAAAGAGAAGACTCAGGAAAGAAATACAATGATCAGGAGAAGATTGAGAGGAAGCCGAAGTCCACAGTCAAGACTGTTCTCCTGATGCAAAACTGCTGAGACTGAAGAATCCGGAATTCCGGGGCATGAACACCAAGGGGACAAGGAGAACCAAGATGGAAAAGATATAGCAATCATCAAATGGGAGGCGGCACAAGAGCGACTTGAGTCTGGGATGTTGACACCCCAAACACGCCGGACCTGAGAGCTCATAACGTTGACATGATAGCAATTGCTTTGACTGCCTCAATAACTGACTGGACGCCGAACGCCCGCTCTTATTGCTGCTCCTTAGACATCTGAGTCGAGCCCAATAAAGGTAGTCATCCTCAGATATTGTGTGGCAATGACCCAGACACATCCGATGCCCGCTGCGATAGTTATCGTTGCCCATCGACCAACCGAGCTGATCATATCGCTGATTCGGAGTTGAGACCGTGGTTCTGGCCTCGAGGTCCGACCGACCCAAGCAGCGACATGTTCAATGCATTTGAGGTCTGATTCGCAATCAAGAGTAATGCATAACCACAAACAGAGGAGACGGGCAGCACCGTGACCAGTGACATAGCATCCTGAGGCCATTTGGACCATTGTATCGCTCACAAAACCAAAACACGAGCCCAGCAGCGACTTTCCTTTACATAACCACACAACAAGAATTCTGCTTCTTGGCTTGTTGATAGAACATCTTGCTCTGCGCGCTCAGTCCGTCGCTCTTGGCTACCAGACTATCAATCTTCTCGCCACGCTCTAGAACACTCTCAATGGTCTTGTGCAACACAATTTTGGTCTCGTCCAGTTCACGCTGGACCTTCATGATGCTGTCTGCCTGATGCGGGTCCTGGTATTTGACCAAGTACTCCTTGAGCTGGGGGAACGGTCGACTCGTGACGCTGGGGCTGGCGTAGCTGGACCGCGGGTTTTGTGAAGTGAACTCGTCAACGATCTTGGAAAGCACTTGGTGTGCCACTAGGGCTGGGTATTCGGCGTCGCTGATGATGATGCCTGCCACACCCTGACTCGAGCCGTAGGCGTGGAAGGTATATGATTTCTCTTCAATGTCCTGGCGCACGCCCGGTTTGGTGCGTTCCGCCACTGTCTTTGCGAACATGGTCATGAACTCGCCGTAACTGAGCATATAAAAACTTGTTAGATCTTCAAGAGGTCTGGCTGGTTGTGACATGCGCTAGAACGTAAGGTAAACACACCTGTCTCGAGTGAAGCGGGAGAAGGACGATAGGTCGCGTTCAACGGCCAACTCGGTGGCGGGAACCGGGTCATTTCGAAGGATCTGGTCAGGCTTCGTGTCAGTGCATGCTTGTATACGATCGGCACTGAAGAGTGTAGGGATGCCGTTGCCTTACTCCGATATAGTAGATCTTCATGGCGGCGGTGTGGTTCAAGGGGATATCGGCAGGCGAAGGGGCGGGGGGTGTTGGGTGCAATAAATTCAGTCGGCAGGATCGGGAATTTCAAGGAGACTGTGGCCAATATTCTCAAGAGATCTGTTGGAATCAGCAGGCGACAATGTAGTATAGTACTGTACTAGAAAGGGAGAAGTGAAGCAGTAAAGTGAATGCGGTGCGGTGCCTCCAGACAAGTGTCAGCGAGGCTCGAAACATCGCGTCACATGGCGACTCGGAGTCGGAGTTGGAGTCGTCGCCTCTCACAGACACTAGAACTACAAGTACCAGTCATTCTTTTCTACAGGAAAAAGAGACAAATTTCGTTGTTGCCAGAGGACGAGGGTTTCCTGCTTGATCCGACGGGTTTCAGGTCTTGCTATCATCTCCGCGGCAGCATATATTTCTTGATTTGGTCAGGTCGGCATCGTGCGAGTCATCCATCGAGTTTTCACCACTCCCAATTCACGTCGGATCTTTTCCTTCGCTCTGCCAGACGTAACGCCAGATTTTGATTTCCAGGCTTTGCCCTGACTCGAGGCAATCATGTCACAATCAGCCTTTCAATCAGAAGCACAATGGTTGTCTCAGATGGCCGCCATGAGACAGGCCATTGCCGAGCTGAGACTGCCACCATTGAACGACGCTTCGCAAATGTATGGTTCCGATATCGATCTGGATGAAGAATTGAGTGAAGACCTCGACGATGACATCTGGGACGTCGACGATGCACTCGATGAAAGCCCTCCAAGCGATGCCTTCGAAGAGCCCACAAATGGGTACAAGGCTCCAGAGGTGGTCGATGGAGTCTTCAACCGAGCCTGGCTACATGGAAAATGTGCTGCCTTCGCCCAGGCAAGATCTGGCCTAAATGCCTCCGAGTTGGAAGAGCAGATCATTGCTCTACTTGCTTCAGACAGTTCTGATGATGAATTGCAAATGTCTCTTGCGGATATTGTTGGATATGATGCCCTCGATTTGGTCATCGAGCTCATCACCCATCGTAGGGAGATTTTGGCTGCTTCAACTGCTACTAGTCGTCAAACAGATGGGCTTTTCGCACAACTTGAGACTCGACAAGAACGCGAAGCTGCCTTGAGCCGGCAAGACTATGAACATAAACATGCTTCTCTCGCTCCAGCCTACGACCGTAGTGAACGCAGGTACCCCCATGTCTACAAGTCTGATACTGCCGGATCCGGAAACATGCTTGATATTTCTGGAAAGCGGTACGCCCTGCCCGTCGGCAGTTCCAGAAAGGACTATCCCAAATACGAGGAATTCACCATTCCGGCCTCCAAGGTTGGCTCGCTTGCTGCGGGTCAGAAGCTGGTCAATATTGCCGAAATGGATGGGCTTTGTCAACGCACATTCAAAGGTTACAAGAGTCTGAACCGCATGCAAAGCTTACTGTATCCGGTTGCATACACAACCTCCGAGAACATGTTAATCTGTGCTCCCACTGGTGCTGGTAAGACAGATGCTGCCATGCTCACCATTTTACAGACAATATCCAAGAATGTGGTTCCAAATCCAATCGAAGAGCCTGATGCCACCGACTTCGTTGTCATGGCCGATGACTTCAAAATTGTTTATGTTGCCCCAATGAAGGCTCTTGCGGCCGAGGTGACGGAGAAATTGGGCAAGCGATTGGCGTGGTTGGGCATTCAAGTGCGAGAGTTGACCGGCGACATGCAACTCACCAAAAGGGAGATTGCCGCCACCCAGATCATTGTTACTACCCCTGAGAAATGGGACGTCGTGACTCGAAAGAGTACGGGTGATACTGAACTGGTACAAAAAGTCCGGCTCCTCATCATTGATGAAGTTCATATGCTCCACGACGATCGTGGCGCCGTCATTGAATCCCTAGTGGCCAGGACCGAACGCCAGGTCGAAAGTACGCAGTCACTAATCAGAATAGTCGGGCTGTCCGCCACTCTACCCAACTATGTTGATGTTGCAAAGTTTCTCAAGGTCAATCTCAATGCCGGTCTGTTCTACTTCGACGCCTCCTTCCGACCCGTTCCACTAGAACAACATTTCATCGGCGTCAAAGGCAAGGTTGGAAGCAAGATGCAGAGAGAGAATCTTGATTACGTGACCTTTGAAAAGATCAAGGAGCTCTTACAGGAGGACAAGCAGGTGATGGTCTTTGTTCATTCGAGGAAAGACACTGTCTTGGCTGCTCGGACACTTTACAGCATGGCGGTCGAGGATGGCTGCGCAGAGCTATTCGCCCCGAGCCCGGACAGTCCTGCTTATACAAGAGCTATGGCCGATTTGAAGACGACACGTGGTCGCGAACTTCGTGATATTGTGCCGAAGGGATTTGGTTGCCACAATGCCGGCATGGCTCGTACAGACCGTAACTTTGTGGAGAGGATATTCTCTGATGGTGCTATCAAAGTCCTGTGCTGTACTGCTACACTGGCGTGGGGTGTCAACCTTCCCGCCGCCGCCGTGATCATCAAAGGAACCCAACTTTACAGTGCCGAAGCTGGCAAGTTTGTGGATCTGGGAATTCTGGATGTCCTACAAATCTTTGGTCGAGCCGGTCGTCCTCAGTTCCAGGACAGTGGTATCGGCTACATATGTACTACTCAGGACAAGCTGCAGCATTACCTGTCCGCTGTGACCCAGCAACGGCCGATAGAGTCAAGATTCTCTCAGAAACTGGTGGACAACCTCAATGCTGAGATCAGTCTGGGCACAGTGACATCAGTGCAAGAAGGTGTTACATGGCTCGGCTACTCATATTTGTTTGTTCGCATGCGACAGAAGCCGGAAGCCTACGGTATTGACTGGAACGAATACCAGGACGACCCTCAGCTGTTCCAGCGTCGCCGGAAACTGATCATCGAGGCTGCAAGAACACTGCATCGAAATCAAATGATCATCTTCAACGAACGGACTGACGAACTTCGAGCGAAAGATGTCGGCCGGATCGCCAGCCAATTTTATGTCCTTCATACCAGTATTGAGATCTTCAATGCCATGATGCGCCCGAATTCCAGCGAGGCGGATGTATTGAAGATGATCAGCATGAGCGGCGAGTTTGACAATATCCAGGCTCGAGAGAACGAAGCTCAAGAGCTACATCGACTGCGTCAGGAAGCTGTTGCATGTGAGGTTGAGGAGAGAAGGGCTGCTCCCAAGAGTTCAGAGGACGAGAAGGAACAGAGAGTTATCGAAAACCATGCCAAAACCAACATTCTCCTTCAGTCGCACATTTCGAGAGCAAAGCTGGAAGATTTTGCCTTGGCTTCGGACCTGGCATATGTCGCTCAAAATGCTGCTCGAATTTGTCGAGCATTGTTTATGATTGCGTTGAACCGTGGTTGGGGCTACCAATGCCAGGTCTTACTCTCCATGTGCAAAGCCATTGAGAAGCAAATCTGGCCTTTCCAACATCCTTTCCACCAGTTCGATCTCCCAATGTCGGTGCTGAAGAATTTGGACGACAAAACGCCTTCATCCAACATTGAAAGCCTGCGAGAAATGGAATCGGCCGAGATTGGCAACCTCGTCCACAACCAGAAGATGGGCAATACCATATCCAAGTTGCTCGAGAACTTTCCCACCATAGCGGTCGAAGCCGAAATAGCACCTCTTAATCGGGACGTGCTCAGAATGCGCCTGTACCTATATCCGGAGTTTGTCTGGAACGATCGGCATCACGGTACATCCGAGTCCTACTGGGTCTGGGTTGAAAATTCGGATACTTCGGAGATATATCATCACGAGTTCTTCATCCTCAGTCGTAAGAAGATGCATGACAACCACGAGCTCAATTTCACAATTCCTTTGGCCGACCCTCTACCATCACAAATCTACGTCCGGGTCATCTCTGACCGGTGGTTGGGGGCAGAGACGGTGCATCCTGTTTCGTTCCAGCATCTTATCCGTCCAGACACCGAGAGCGTTTACACAGATCTACTTGACTTGCAGCCACTTCCTATCACTGCGTTGAAAAATCCCCAACTTGAGGAATTGTACGGACAACGTTTCCAATTCTTCAATCCCATGCAGACGCAAATCTTCCACACCCTTTATCACACAGCCAACAATGTTCTTTTGGGGTCGCCCACCGGTTCAGGCAAGACTGTCGCGGCCGAATTAGCCATGTGGTGGGCCTTCCGAGAACATCCAGGAAGCAAGGTTGTCTATATTGCTCCGATGAAGGCCCTGGTGCGCGAAAGAGTCCAAGACTGGCGCAGAAGATTGGCTATCCCGCTGGGTCTGAAACTCGTTGAATTGACCGGCGACAACACTCCAGATACAAGGACCATCCGGGATGCCGACATCATCATCACCACTCCCGAGAAATGGGATGGTATTTCTCGATCCTGGCAAACCAGATCCTACGTCCGACAGGTTTCGCTCGTCATCATCGATGAGATTCATCTCCTCGGTGGTGACCGTGGACCGATTCTCGAAATCATTGTTTCGCGGATGAACTATATCGCAACTCAAGCAGAGACGGGCTCCATCAGGCTAGTTGGTATGTCCACCGCATGTGCCAATGCAACAGACCTGGCCAACTGGCTGGGAGTGAAACCCGGAAACAACCAGGGTCTGTTCAACTTCCGTCACAGTGTACGACCAGTTCCACTGGAGATCTACATCGACGGCTTTCCCGAGCAACGTGGATTCTGTCCTCTCATGCAAAGCATGAATCGACCGACATACTTGGCAATCAAGAACCACAGCCCTGAAAAGCCTGTCATCGTCTTTGTGGCGTCTCGAAGACAGACACGCTTGACTGCCAAAGACTTGATCAATTTCTGCGGGATGGAAGAAGATCCGCGCCGATTCCTGCATTTCGACTCGGAAGATGATCTGCAGCATACACTATCCGCGGTGAAAGATTCGGCACTGAAAGAAGCGTTGAGTTTCGGGATCGGACTGCACCATGCTGGATTGGTGGAATCGGATCGAACGCTGGCCGAACAACTGTTTGCGGCCAACAAGATCCAAATCTTGGTTGCTACGTCGACATTGGCCTGGGGAGTCAATCTTCCGGCGCATCTCGTGGTTGTCAAGGGCACACACTATTTTGACGCCAAAATCGAGGGCTACAAGGACATGGATTTGACCGATGTACTCCAGATGCTAGGAAGAGCCGGCCGGCCGCAGTTTGATACCTCTGGGATTGCTCGGATCTTTACGCAGGACTCCAAGAAGGCGTTCTACAAGCATTTCTTGCACACCGGGTTTCCGGTCGAGAGTACTCTGCACAAAGTGCTGGACAACCATCTGGGCGCCGAAGTTTCTGCCGGGGTCATCACGACGAAACAAGACGCTTTGGACTATTTGACTTGGACGTTCTTTTTCCGCCGGCTGCACAAGAACCCGACTTACTACGGATTAGAAATGTCGGCGGAAGAGCAGCAGGAAAGTCAAATTTCCGCCAGACAGCAAGCCGCAGATTACATGGTCTCATTGGTCGACAAGTCCCTGGACGATCTGGCCGAAAGCGAATGTGTTCTTGTGCACAATAACGGCGACGTCGACAGCACACCGTTTGGCAAGATCATGTCGTACTACTATCTGAGCCATTTGACCATCCGTACATTTTTGGGCAGGGCCCGCAAAACCCGGAACAACACGACCTTTGCAGAAGTGTTGGCTTGGATCAGTCTCGCGACCGAGTTTGACGACCTTCCGGTGCGCCACAATGAAGATCTCATCAATGCCGAGCTGGCCAAGAATCTTCCTCTTGACACTCCAGGACTGCTAGATGGTCTGCCAATGTGGGATCCGCACGTCAAGGCTTTCCTGCTGATTCAAGCATTCATGTCTCGTGTCGACCTCCCCATCAGCGATTATGTGGGAGATCAGATCTCCGTGTTGGACCAAGGAATCCGTATCATCCAGGCCGGGATTGATGTCATGACCGAACTCAACAAGTTCGATGCTGTCGTGCAAATGGTCCGATTGCTGCAATGTATCAAATCCGCCCGCTGGCCTGAGGATTATCCTCTGAGCATCCTTTCTGGCATTTCGGAAATTTTCGATTCGAGTCTTGATGGCAAAGTGCCCAAGGATCTCAATACCACGGCAGTTCTGGCGAGCAGGCACGGGCCCAAGACAATAGATGGGCTGATGAATGTGTTTGGAATCAATAAGTCGTCCAGCGTTCGTTCACAGTTTGTGAAAGCTGTCAACGCCTTGCCGGATATTACGTTGACTGCGAGTGGAGATACCGACTCTCTCCAGGTGACTATGAGACGAGGGAATCGTCTTCTTGACCCGGAGGCAAGGATTTATGCGCCTAGGTTTCCTAAGCCGCAAACCGAAGGGTACTTTGTCGTTGTTCTTCCTGCTGCTGCTGCGGAAGGTAAAGGTCGTGGTGGTGATATTCTGGCATTGAAAAGGGCCAATTGGACTACAAAGACGAGGAATGCAGATGGGAGTACGAAGAGCAGAGCTACGGAGGTCAGCAATGTCAGGCTGAAGGTTCCTGTTGAGGCTGTGGCCGAAACAGCTCCTGCTGGTGCTAGTACTAGCAGCGGAAGCGTCACACCGGCACATCCCATCGTCAACTTGGACATTTTGGTCATGAGCGACTCGTACCCTGGAATGGAATGGCGATTGGAAAATGTCAAAGTGCCAGTGGTGGTGAAATCGAATGCAGTCGAGACCGTGCAGGTTGATGTCGATGAGAGTCTACACAAGAAGAAGGGACAGGAGAATAGATAGCGGAATAAGTTTCGATAGGAACAAAGACAGTCGGACTAGCTGTGATAGAGTGATAGAGTGATACGGTTATAGCAAATGCAGATGTAATAACCAAGGCCATTCATTGTTCCTTAGGCTTGTTCTGTTCTTCCATTCTTGGTCTCGGAGTCAATCAGCTCTGATAGCTATTGTGCCTGTCTAGTACTCATTCACCGGTGACGAGTGTCCAGCTCCACTGCGAATGCCAATATTACCGCCAATGGCTTGATAGAATAAAATAGGATAGTCGATTCCATTCCATTACCTACACTCACAGCTGGACCTGACTGCCTGGGGATGCTCAGGCTCAAGCCATCACTAACACGCGCGCCCCATCCCAAATTCCCAATCGCACAGTCTCATCACTCTCCCATCCCCAAGTCCCAGCTAATTAGTCGCTTTGAGTCTTAGCCTCAGCCCTCATGATGGCCATTGTCTTGCCATTCCATTCGATACCATAACCACTCTGATTTTCCATTAGCTGCGCTTCATTTCGCAGACTTGAGTTGAATACGACCATGGCGGCGTCAACTTCAGTAACCTCCATGGACCACCGCTCCTCCCACTTACCAATTGTAGGGTCCAGTTGCGAGGCTTACAACGGATCACCTGAAGCCGAAGAACAGTCTCAGCCACAAACAATATCTTCCAACTCTCTAATCTCCATCTCCAGCGCCACCACGGCGCGGTGGACACGAATTTCAAAGTTGTCAAGAGTAGTCGATCCGATGGCGCGGTAGGTGTGGAATAGTTGGGTGGGTGTGGTCGTGGCGGTGGGGAGATGGGCTAAAAGACCGCTGGGGGGGAGGAGATGGGTGGTGAAGTAGGCTAGAAGGAGTGGATCTGGGTTGGTTCTGCGGGTGATGGTTGTGGGTGAGAGAGTGGTGGTTATTGTGTCACTGTCGCTATCAGTGTCGGTGTCGGTGCTGGGAGTGTCGGTCTCGGTGTCAGTGGAGCGACTGTCAGTGTCGGTGTCGTCGTGGGCTTGGTGGTTGGAATCGGAATTGGAATCGGAGTCGTGGCGGTTAGTATCGTAGTCATAGGAGTCGCTATCGTGGTCAGTGTCGTAGTCATAGGAGTCGCTATCGGTGTCGACATCCGAGTCGTGGTCGTGGTTATAGGGATAGTGTTGGGATTGAGGTTGAGATTCGGATTTGGCTAGAAACAAAGGAGGAAGGACGACCTGGTTAGTAATCCTCACATCAACAACAGAGTCAGATCGGGAACAAGTGGCATCTTCGAGGCTGAGACTGAAATAGTCACGCTGAGGACATATAAGGGTGTGGGTACGGCGATGGGTACGGGCAGATGGAGGATAGTCGATCATGTATGATGTAGCTCGATTAAGGGTGTTGCTTGCATAATTCAAACCACGCCTGTATCTTAAATGCAGTGAGGATACGACTGGATGCACATGCACTTATCGACATGGATCTTGCAGGGAGAGGGGGATCTCCTTGGAGGGATGTAATATGACAGAACACCAACACGCACATGGGCAGAAAATACGTTAGTGTTGTAGACCACCACTCACTTTGATGATGAACCATGAAACCATGCCCAACCGGTCTGCCACGGTAGATCGTGTCGAGCAGGCAGACCATAGGAAACACGACGTTGGAGGCTCGAATCGACAGCTCGGTGATAATGCTCTCTAATTCCATGTCACCCCTTGTCGCGGCGACTTTTCTTAGGGTTGCCAAGCGGAGGTAGGAGGATCTGAGTCCTTCTAGACAGTAGTGGAGACCCATTCTGACCTTGCCTCCCCTACTCGTTGTGGAAGAGAGGTGTCTGGACTGAGTCTAGTTTTGCTTTGTCGGATTGGACCAGGGTCGGGATTGGTAAGATCGGTGAAAGTGAATCAGACTGGGCAAGGAGTGAAGTGAACCTCAAGTCTCTCTCTTGACCACGAGTCTGGAATGGCTGAGATCGATTAAAAAGGGCAGATGCTAAACGTAGGAGAAAGACTGGGTGAAGCTTGAATGCCAAAGGGTTGAGGCTGATCTGGGTAGGGAAGCAGGTAGAAGAAGAGAGCCTACCGAGCACCGATGGTGCGCCTTGAGGCTGAGCGTGAAATGATATATGAGAATAGAGAAATTTGATTCAAGTTTGAAGGGGCGAGAAGGAGGATGTCAGTGTAGGGAAAGGTTGATTTGAAGAGATGATAGATTCGCATCAACGGACAGGTATGAGGAGAAGACCGGCTAAGTGTATAGTCTGTTCCGATTGTGTTCTTATTGAGCATTGAACATCAATAATACTTGATTGAAACCACTGCAGTGAAACCTGTTGATAGCATTGTTGCTGCAAGAATCGTCCACGGTGAAGTTGACCAGAGAGTCTTACAATTGTTTCTGGCTGGACAAACAGGGAGATTCCATTCTGAGACTCCCGGTTCACTGAGGCTTCAGTAGAATCGAGCGGTGTCTCGGATAATCGCAGATAAAAATGGTTGAAGTTTGAACGTGGTGAACCTATTCAGAAGCCTGAAAAGAGCCTGAACAGTGTTGACGGCAGCGGGTCGCCCAAGTAGAGTAAGGGTGATTTGATGCCATGTAAGGCTCCGCATGTTGACCCATGACAAGGCTGAGGCTGGGGAGGCCTTCAACGACAAGAACGAAAAGAATACATAGCAACAGTGACTGCCTTACCGTTGATTTAAATTCGGCAAGCCAAGTACCTGCCGGATGAAATACCGCTTTCCTACCTTTCTGACGCCCTAATACCACCGACAGCCTTCGACTTCGCGTTGGAGAGGCACTCATCCCAGTTGTTGGCCGTATCGACTTTGCGACGGTATTTTCGACTTCACCCGGGAGTGTGCAGCTCGTACGCCCGAGAAGGGGCCGCGACAACGACCGGGCAATGTGCTTGACATCTTACTGTTCTTTCAAAATTGATCTTCTCTCGACAGTCTCTCCCCTCCCAACGATGGCCGTCCTTGACATTCATAAGACTGTCAGCAAGCATGTCGTAGCTGCGCCAAACGGAATCTAAATTGTCGGAGCCGCATCTGCATGATCAACAAGCAAGCTGTCGAAGACTCACCTGGCCCCTTTGCATCATTATTCATGGGAAAGTGGCTTACCTGTGCAGCCGAATCAGGCCAAGCCGCTCTCCAGTCAGACTTCAGGAATGGACATTCGCTTCGAGTCCATCACAATCACCATTATTCGACCGTTGCGACCCCGGCAGGATTCAAAGTCTATTTGTGGGGGTTGCAGGCCGTTTTGTTTCAGGGGCTAACGGCCATCCCGAAAAGTCCGAGGTCGACAGGAATAGTGGTCGATAAATAAGATTACAGGGTTGTGAAGGTGAGAAACACCGAACATCGGTTCTGGAATCCGATGGGAACACCATGAATCACCCATGGTCGATTCTTCCTTGATCGCTCTCCATGAATGTGGGATGTGAACTCTGCAGAAGAAGGAGAGAATCGTTTTGCGATAAGCATATACTGTATCCCTTTCCGCCTGCAGTCAATGACGATACCCTCAAAGTTCAGTTGACGTTGTGTCGGAGGATTTCGAAGCATGTCAACCAGCAATGCAACTGGGCGCCACATGAGTGAACTAGAAGAGATCTGAAGCACGCCAGGCCATGGATCCTGGTAGCCTTGCCGGTGTGGTTGAGGTTCACAAGTAGGGCCTCGCTTCGAGATTGGTGGCAGTGGTGAGATTATACAGCCTGGGCATGAACTCGCGGAAGAGGTGTGTTGGGGTCAAAACAAACAACCCTATTGACGGCCTAATGAACTATGCTGAAAGCCGCAGATTGTATAGAGTACTTAAGGCTTAAATGCGTGTTGATGCTGGCACGACCTAGCGGGTGTTAGCCTGGGTCCAAAATTGTAACCCCTCGACCCCTCTTGCGCCCCTCTCCATCAGAACCAAACTCATAGCGAGCGCTAACACGATCTAGCTCACTCGGCGCCCGTCGAGCTAACCTCGGTCGGCAAGGAACTCGACTAGGATTCCTGGCCAAGCCACTGATTCAGGCCTGAATTTGATTGTGTTGTACACAGTCGGCTCCGATGCCCCACTGCCAAGGAACACTTACGTTAGCTGCAATTCCTAAATCTCGCTACCGACCCTAAATAACGCTCGATAACGACGTCGACGACGAGGTTTAACACTCTCTAGAATAATCTATAGATCGTATAAGATACGGTATTCTCTTCGATTTCTATAGTATATATAGAAATGCTCTATATACTATAAAGTAGATAGAGCGAGAGTAAATATAATATTTTTTTAGCGCACCTACTAATAGTTATAAGCTCGATTTACGACTAACTACCCTACGAACGACTAATAACCGAATATATTTATTCGTAATACTTATACTCTAATACGAGAATTAATTAATAGTATTAATAGAATTATTCTCTACCGTAATCGAAATAATAGTAGTATACTATAAGGAGTCGACTCGCTCTTCTTAGAGTGAGTCTACTATCTTCGTTAGAACTACTTCTATTCTAAGTACTCTTAATAACTAGGATAACTAGTATAGAGTCTTTAAAAGTAAAGTATAGACTAACGGATTATAGTAGTATATTAACCTCTCCTAACCTAAACCGATTCTATTACTAGAGCTACTTAAACTACCTCTCTATATTAAATTAAATATCCTTATATAGAAGGAGAAATAGGCGCTAGATAGGAAAGATAAAGACTACTAACGTTAATTAAAGCTATATCGATAATAGACTACTCTAATCTAACGTCTTAATAATCGATTTAATAGAATAATATTTCTATCTAACCGTCTATATTACGAAGATAAGTCTATACTTTATCGTCGACTAAAGATATTAAGAAACTATCTAGAATCTTTAGACGCGATAAAGAGGTAAAGTCTCGTAAATAGATAGTATACTTTAAAATAAGTATTACGAAGTAAAGATTTAGAGATATAGTTCTATTAATAGAAGTTATTATATAAGTAGTATAAGGCTCTATATATAATAGAAGCTATAGAAGATATAGTATAAATTAACTTTCTTACTACTATATAATCGTTATATTCGAGTATAGTAGGTTCGGAACTTACTAAGTTCTATAACTAAAGAGAAATAGAATATATATTATTATATAATCTTATTAATATAATTAAAGACGTATATTATAATTCGAAGAAATTAATAGCGAAAGTAGTATTATACTTAGCGTTTAGTACTTTAAAAGAAGAAAAGAAGTAATAGAAGAAATCTAAGTATATCTATAGATATAAATACTTCTATAACGAGTACTATTATCTAAATTCTTTATAATAATCGAATAACTAGACTCTAAACTCTAAAGTTAATTATAAAGTATAGACTAAATTAAATAATAATAAGATCTTATATAAGTATATTAAATAACTTATTAATAAGAATAAGAGAAAGAGTAAGAATAATTAATAATAGTAAGAAGAACTAATACTCGGAGTATTTATTATATATTTATATACTATCGTAACTAATTATAAGTTAAAGAATTACTAGATACTCGACTTCGGATCCGATATATATATATATAATAAGCTAGAGAACTTTATAAGAATTAAAGAAGCGACCGATATCGATATTCTTATTATAGGGATAAATTAATATTCTATTAAAGTATTTAGAAGCGTTAAACTACGTATATCTATTAAAAACGGAGTTAAGAGACTTATATTACTCGACGTCGCTCTTATTCTAGGGTTTATAATAAATCTAGTATCGCTCTCTTACTTATATAATAAGAATATTAACTAGAATATTATACTAGATAAAGCCTTAATACTAAATAACGAGTATTTATACTACGTATAGAGAAAAGATAGTTACTAGATACTCTTCGACGACCCTATCTTAGCGTCTTAATAACTATATATATCCGACTCTATAATTATTCCTTCTTCTTCTTCTTCTATAATCCTAAAGACTACTTCTAATACTACGGTATCGAGATTAGTTAGAGAAGCTTTTATTATAAGACCGTTAGCTTCTCTCGTAATACTCTATACGCGGGCGGCTTCCGATATAGCGTTAGCGCCGATAAGATAGACTTCCGCTACTACTGCTACTATAGCTTAAGGAGATAAGCCTCCCTATAAGGACTCTCTAGATAGACTATACGCTATTATAGAGTATATAGAATATAAAGCGCTTCGGTACCTACTAAATATAGTAACTAGACTTCCGAAGATTAAGAAGATTACTTCTATTTAATATAAGCCTTATCGATTATTAAAAGTAATCTAGATTATCTCTCGAAACTTATTATAAGAAGAATTAGCGACGAGACTATTTAATAGAGTCTCGTACGACTTAATATCTCTTAATATAGTCTATAACGAAGATAAATAGATTAGCTATTTTAGAGATTACTATATAAGAATATATTTTATCTATATATATCTACGAAAGTATTAATTATTCTAAATAGTTTAAGACTTTATAAATATAATTTATATAAGATATAGCTATAATATTAAGTTTATTAGAATAGATAGAGAAAGATCGCTATCGAAGATCTACGATAATAACGTACGAGATAGAGATCTAATAACTAAACGAAGTATACTATATACTCTCGCTTAAAATAGTTATACGAAGCGAGTAGACTAATTACTTATTAATATAGCTTAAATAATACGTCTATATATAAATCTACTAAAGAATCTATAGTCTAAGATAGTAAAAATCGTAGAATATATTCTAAATCGATTATTATCTTATACGCTTAGCTAGAAAACGCCGTTCGAAATACTATATAAATAACGACCTAATATCTCGTATATATACGTATACGACTATAAAGTCTATATATTATAGTATAATATTTTATAAAAAGATAAACTTTAATAACGCGCGTAGATTAAATATCTCGCCGAGTACGATTTAATAAATATCTTTTAAATCTAGCGATCTAATAAAGACTAGATTATATAAATATAAGACGTTATTTTTAACGATAACGAGATATTTTTACTACTTCTATCTAAAGATAATAAATTACTATCGATTAAGTTAATTTAGCTAGATATTAAAGTATACGAATTAATACCTAAAATAGATATAATTCTAATTAATTCTAAAAACGACTTAGTATCGAATTATTCGGAAACTACTTTCGACTAATTAGAAGCTTAGAAGTCTTAGACGATATTAATTTCTAGCTAATTAGAGACTAAGAAAGCTAAATTATATAAAGCGCTAACTATACGCGATTCTATAGATATATATCTTACTTCTAACGCTATATCTAAATCTTCTTCTTCTTCTTCTTCTTAACTAGCGATATCTATAGAGCCGATAGCTACTATAGAAGTAATTATAGGTTTATAAGGCTCGCGGTCTATAATAGAAAGTATTAAGAGATCTCGCCGCGCTACTAGCCGAGAGGACTTCGCTGCCTAAGCCGCGCGCTAGGACGCCTCTACTTAAGAGAGCTTCTAGAAGAGACGCGAGCCTAAACGAAAGGGCTTCTCTAGTAGCGCCGTACTCTTATTAATATCGCTATATTCTTCTTCTTTATTTATTATAAAGAACTAGTCTCTAGCGGAGGCTAGTCTCCTCTTAATAAGAGAATAAGAAAGAAGAGAAGAAATTTAGAAAGAAGAACCGTAAATATATATATCTAAAAAGACTATTATAGAAGACTTATCTCGCTAGATATCTCTAGACTAAGGTAAGATAGTCTAAGTCTCTTAATATATTAATATCTTAATAGATTTCGATAAAAGAAATATAGTTACTATAAGACGATATTTAAAACTAAGAAAATAGATATACATCGCTATACTCGAAGATAATAGTATTAATAATAGTCTATTAACGTACTACTTAGCCTTCGCTATCGTTTTTACTATTAAAAGAGATTACTAATAAGTATATAGAGATACTCTTCTATCTAAGCTAAAATTATAAAAATAACTTACTAATTATCTATTTCGAAAGAAATTTAAGAAAGTCGCGAGAGTTAAATATAAGAAACTTAAATATAAGTAAATCTTTATACTAGTCTCTACTAAAGATATAAATAGACGTAATATTCTTTCTCTTATTTAGATATTTAAATATAAATTCGATAATAATAGATACTTAAGTAAATTTAAGATATATATATATATTTAAGAAGACTTATAACTTATTTTTAAAGATATCTATATAACTACTTTTACTTTTAGTACCTTTCGTACTATTATAACTATTACGGCCGCTTACGACCTAGATCTTATATAACTTAATACTATTAATATATTCCTTAATAGTAAAATCGACGAGAAAATCTATATACGTTTTCTAGAAGATTTTAAAGTACTAAATATAATACTTCGTTTACTTAAGACGCTCTATAGTCTTAAGTAAAGCTCTTTATTATAGTATAATACTTTTAGTAATACTCTTAAGGTACTAGATCTTTCTTAAATACTAGAAGTTAATTATATTCTTAATAACGAGTTTCTTATCGTTCTATTCTACGTAGATAATATTATCCTATACTATAAGTATAAGCTTAAGAAGAGAATTAATATAATTTTATAGAGTCTTTAATAGCGTTTTACTTTACGTATTATACTAGAAGTTAACTAGTTTCTTAGTATATAAATCGTACGAGATTAAAAGCTATATAAGTTATAGCTTATATAGGATTTATATATTAATAAACTATTAGCTAAGTTTAATATTAATATATATAGTAGAAAAATACTATTAATACCTCTCTTAACTAAAAGTCTCGTATCGTATAATAGCTAGGCTACTCTATAAGAGATATATATATATTAATAGTATATAGAGTTTATTAATTTTGTAGCTATAATAACGAGACCGGATATTATAAGGGCTTATTCTATACTCTTATAATACTTACGTAATCTATTACTAGAATATATAGTTATCGCTAATAGAGTACTAAGCTACTTAAAGCGTATATATACTCTTACTCTTAAATACTCTACTCCTCCTAAAATAACTTCTTAAAATAATAATAAATACGAGAGCGTTAATATCTTTAAGATATACTTAGACGTAATATTTACTAATAATACTAGTCGAAAGAGTTCCGATAGTTATCTCTTTATTCTATTCGGAGGCTTTATTAACTAGAAAGCCTCTTAATAGAATATAGTAATAACTTTAAGTATAGAGGTAGAACTACTCGCTCTATTTCGTATAGCTAAGAAAATACTCTAGTAAAGTCGCTTCTTTAACTCGATATATCTAAAACTTAACTAATCGCTTACTATTAAAGTTAATAATATATAGACTATTCATCTACTAACTAAGAATAACTTTTAATTATCTACGAAGCTAAAATATATTAATATATATAAGTATTAGTTAAGATAGAAGATATAAGCTAGTAAAATACGAATAGAATAGGTCGTAACTACTAATATAAGAGTAGATAGCTTTACGAAAGTACTAATAATATAGAATTATAAGTAATTTATCTATATTATGATATATCTTCGCCTAGTTAATATATAGACTATACTCGACGGTAAAGCGACGAATATAGCCTAAAGAGAGTATATTATATATAGTCGGCTCTAATACCCTACTACTAAGGAATACTTATATTAACTATACTTCCTAAATCTCGCTATCGACCCTAAATAACGCTCGATAACGACGTCGACGACGAGGTTTAATACTCTCTAGAATAATCTATAGACCGTACGAGATACGGTGTTCTCTCCGATTTCTATAGTATATATAGGAGTGCTCTGTACACTGTAAAGTGGATAGAGCGAGAGCAAATACAACATTTTTTTAGCGCACCTGCCAACAGATTGTATCTCGCAGTCCAACATCGACTCCCACGACTCTCCACCAGTTTCATCAACCGTCCCCCTTGTTCCTTGTTCAAACAGTTTCTGTTATTCGCATTCTGCGACTTCCATTGTCGAAGATTGGTCTCAGCCCCATCCACAGGCTTTTCTGTTTCCAACAATCGTCCGGCCTCGTGGCTGACCGAAGTACAATGCTCATTCGACAGTCGCTGAGGCCGGCATATCCGCATTGAAGACCATGCCAGATTCACGACACCAGCATGATCCTGGCTGGCCCCATGCAAGTCAATGCTGCCATGAAGCCCTCCGAGTCAGCACAAAGGTTGGTTGAGTTTGGTTCCTTGCAGTTTGTGTCTACTGGAGAACCTTCCGCTTTTCTTTCTCCATACTTCAGCTGCTCTGGCGCAGGCCAAGCATATGGCTGGCTGTGAACCATGTTTGTCTGGTAATCGTTTCACTTTCACACTCGCAGTTTGAGACTTCGACCTGCTGGACCAAGTTTTCATTCACATCACTCGTTTCCTTCTTCTCCTGTCTTTCACCTTTGACCCTACCAATTTGAGATTTTGTTTCTCCTGGACGGCTGGTCCGGCCCGTGTTTAATCATGCCTACGAGATGGCTTTCTCTCCGCCACCGTCATCCTCTCGCTCGTGACGATTTCTATTCTCAATCAACAGGATCATATCGGCAGGATTTCGATTTCGCTTTTACTGACAATCCTGCCACCATCCTCACTGTTCCTGGTACGACCCGAACTGTGGTGACCGGGGGACAGGCCGAGATACGCCCAAAGACTGCTGCAGGGGCAATGGGAAGGAGGCGACCGCGAGATCGAACACCTAGGGCTCGTCCACAGACATCCGACCAAGAAACCCGATCACCCATTAATGACGCCTCAAGATCAGAGGATACGTTGATCGGTCTCGCTTTTGGGAGCCCGTCCCATCCTCCGACGTCCTTTTGTACTCCTAAAATCGAACCTGTTCCTCTCGAGCTCAGTCCGATGCCTCGTCAACAACCCTCCTCTCTGGAAAAATCAATACAGATGCAGTCAAGGACGTGGAAGAAATTCGGAAGCTTGTTCAAATGTAAGGAACCCGTCGTGAAGCGAGATGAGATTCAGCCAGGCCCAACCATCGGACTGCCGACGGGCTTGGTCGTGTTGGATAAAAGCCCCACAAGCCAGACGAGAATGCTTGCAGAACACAAACTACAGCCGATTCAAAGAAGCCGTGCCGACCATGATGCGTCATCAACTCTTGCGGGAAAGAAGCCGCCATCGAACCTCCGGCACGCGGTACAGTCTGAAGAGGATGGATCACAAAATGAACGACGGGAGAGAATTTTGCCAAAATTGGAACTGGAGATCCCAACTGCGCCTCTGGATCGGTATAGTGTCATGTTTCGTAATCTACCTGCAGCCACTCGCTCTTCGTCTTTGTTGGCCAGACGGAGCAAGACCCTGGGGAGTCTCAAATCATTTGACGACAATCGACCCACCACCAAGGACAGGGACGACCAATTACCCCATTCATCCACGGAGGAGTCTTTGACGCCTCTCTTTCCACCCAGACGGCCGACAACACCTACCTCGACCAGATCCCCTGCGGGAAGCAAATATTCGTTATTTCCGACAACGACACAAACGCCAGTCAGGGGTTCTGGGCACACGGCAGCGGCAGCTTTCGAGAATGACACACTCGGTGCAGGTCAATTGAAACGATCTGCCACCTCCCCTGCCAGTTTGTCCCCTATGCGAGATGAGCATGCAGCAGCAAAACCTCAGCCTCTAAGCCTCAGAAGGACAGCATCCGATGAACGTGTCGTTGAGAGAACCATAGGTGATGGACGGCCTCTGCGGAGGATCATTTCGCACGAGCAGCTCGCCAGCAGCCCGGACGAGCATACGGCTTCCACAGACAAAGGGACACCGTGGAGCACTGCGCACTCGCTCAAATCGTCTGTCTCGTCCGCCACGACCGTGGATGAGATCTTCTTCGATATTAAATCGTTCCGAGATTCCCGGGGGGTGGAAGATGGACAATTTGTCATGACGAGACCAGCTTCGGCGGCGGTGGAGCTGGCTCGAACCAGGTCAAAGCGCGGGGTGACTACGGATCGATCACAACGGCCACAAGGTGCTCAGCCGGACGAGCCTGAAGAGGCCATTCCCCCGATCCCAGCGTCTGTGATGACATCCAGCCTGGCGGTCACTTCGGCAGTCACCACTAAACACACCTCAGTCAACACGGAATATTTCGATGAAGCTATTGCCGCAGTCGAGAGACTCACGTCGCCAACCATTACAGACGTTGTGCAAGACGTCCCTATCATGGTTTGTGATGTGCCTGTCTATAACACGGAGTCACCAGGTAGCGCTTCGGTAAAGGTATTTTCGAACCCGACATCAATTTCGGACGAGGGCCATAATTTCTCGCCGCAAACTCAACCCAAAACAACTCACGAAGTCTCCCGTCTGATTCCTTCCCCCGTGGTGGAGGTAAAAGAAGATTTATCCCCCAACAGCGCTTCCGGATCCGTCGCCACGATCGTGCCCATATCCACGCCGCCGTCACCGCCAGCGCCAGCACCACCAGCTCCAGCCGAGGCCCCCAAGCTTCCCAAATCTACGGCATCCCGCGTTGCTGCTGTGAAACGAGTCGATCGACCGATTGACGACTCACCAACCATCCCTCAGGAACCCCCTAGAACCACACCATCCGTCCTTGCACAGTCATCATCACCACTCACGCCTGAAGGTGAAGGTGAAAGTGAAATTGAAAAGCCGCCACCAGTACCGAAAAAGGACGCCAAATATATTCCATTATCTCGATACGCGGCCAAAAACACCGTGTCCAGAATCGAGCAAGCGGGCATCATTCCGACGCGCCCCGCGCGAGCAAATACCGACAACGGTCTCGGCATCAGTACTAGCACTAATAACAATACCACGAGACAACATCAACATCCGCCACGAACCGTATCGTTAGTCACCAAGGAACGGTCCTCGACTCTTCCTTCGTCCCTACGACCCCCATCGCGTCCTCAGACGGAATCTTCTTCCACATCGCCCTCCGCGGCTCTTCGAGGTCTTGAGAAAATCGTGCCACCGCCAGCGTCATCGTCGTCGGCGTCGTTGTCATTGTCTTCTCGGTCTCAGTTCACAACTACGACTACTACTGGCACCGCAGAAGTCGCAGTGGCTCGTACTGTATCTTTGTCTCGCAAGCAGAGCGCTCGTGTCCTTGTCCCGCCTCCAAGACTTGGTCAGCAGGCTGGTCGTCCGAATCGGCTGGAAGCGCCTCGGCGACAGACGCCTTCGCCGCCACAGGGCCAGCAGCAGCAGCAACAGGGACAGGCTTTGGGTCATCAGCACCGTCGGACAGGATCGAGGTCCTTGTCAAGAGATAAAATCAAGACTTTCATGTTCGGCGGCCCCAGTGGTGGTGGTGAGCAGTCGCAGTCGGATTCGGATCGAGAAAAAGAGAAAGAGAAAGAGAGGGCTAGACAGCAGCTTGAGAAACAGGTCGCGATGAGGGAGAAAGAGAAAGCGAAAGAGAAAGAAAAGGAGAGGGACAGGGAGCCCCAGCAGCAGGTCCTCGCGATCCGTAAAAAGGTGTCTGAGTCTGATGATAACGTTAATGGCCTCGAACAACTTGAACCACCCCGCCAATGGGAGATTCTTGATAAATCCCGTTGGGAGATCTTGGAGAAAAAGGCATATTCGCCTGTCGTGGTGCAGCAGGCTGATAGGGGACATCGGCCTGGGTTGAGTGTTGGTTTGGTTGTGGAGAGTGTATAATTTGAAGCTGTCGTCCTCATCCCCTGGCTTGAGAGCAGTGGAAGGAACGGGGTACTAAAAGGCGTCTGTCTGGCAAGGGTTGGGATGATATAAACAGGATAGGATGGGATGGAATTGGAGTTGGAAGGCGTCCCGTTGGTCAATCAAAGAGCAGCTAGACGTTTCTGTTTGATTTACTGTGCACATTGCACAATACGCGCAGTGGGGTGTTCCCAAATTGCAGTGTGGCTTTGTGTGAGTAAAGCTGGCACTGCCTTGATGAGGAAGCAATTGTAGTGTACTGTATAAATTGTATATACGGGATGGCCATTTGCGCGATAGACAAGACATTGACGTTAACCTCGATGTTGACGTTACCATTACCACTAGACATATATGCCGCATAGTATGTCCGGATTGGATAATATATTGCAATACCTAAAGTACCTACATTCTGTCCACTGGATCCCGTAGGACTAGTATCTACCTACTGTACCTAAACAAAATTCAGATCCCAGCGTTGGCGAGGATCGAGCAATTTCCCATCCACAGCGACCAAGAACCGATGCAGAATGAAGCTCGGCGGCAGTAGCGGACCGCCGTGTTTCAAAGCGATATGTTCGGCCAATGTGCGTGCCGTGATGAATGCGCCGTTCCCGCGGTCCAGTTGGACGCCCTGGGCGAAACAGAATACACATCCGTATTGAAGGAGTGGTTTTGCATAACCACCACCGAGACCATGGCCACCACCACCAGTACCCACACGTCGCCGTGAGAGAGTTCGCGTCGGCGGCATCGCATTCGAATCGCTCAACGGCAAATAGAAATGACATTTCGCCAGAAACGAGCTGCGATATTGTAGCGCAACATCGTCATGTTGACGAAAGTCATCCGTCGTATGGATATTTGACGCGCCACTGCTCGCGACATGATAGCGCCCTTTGTACGCGCACTCAGGACACTCCCAGTTGAGAAAGGCGCCGCCAACAACCCTAAGTTTCAATCGGTCGTCTTCGGACAACTCGGTCTTTTTGTCGACGAACGAGACGCGCCCTTTGTCAAGATTGTTGTTGAGTTGCAAGGCGCCGCGGCAGAAATAGCCCAGTTCGTTGGTGCCGCCGCGCATGTCTTCGGCACGCAGACGGAGCGGATTACTGGGGTTCAATGTCGGGACGAGTCGGAGTTGGTCGGTGCGGTAGGCTAGTGTGTCACTGATGGCGGCGAAGGGTTGGCGCTCTTCCAGGTCTCGGTCGTAGTGGTTGACGAAGATGGTCTGGATCCCGTGTGCTGCGTTGCTTAGTTGCGATGCAATGTCGATTAGGTATTGTGCGGCTAGCGCGTCCGAGTTGTCAATCAGGTATGGTAGTTGGGTGTATGATAGTGTTCGCATGGCCATTAGTCGGTCATATAGGATCATCAGTCGTGGCTCGTATGCTTGAATTGCGTTGGGGGTCACTTCTAGGTCGATGTACCATGAGATCAGGGTGTGGAGTTTCTGCCGGATTCGGATTAGGAGCTTTAGCAGGCTGTCGATGGCTTCGCTCATTGTGATCGGCTCGGGCGGTGCTGGCGCCGCTGCTGCGTCCATGCCGAGTCCGAGGCCGAGGACGCCATCGCCGGCAGGGAGTGCCATTGTGATATACCGTGGTAGGTGCTGCGCAAGATGGTGGTCTTGGATGATATGTTGAAGTTGCAGTGCTCTTGGATGGAGCGAAAATGTAGGTTTGGTGATTCAGACTGTAGTGGTGCACCGGAAAGATTCCATTTCGCTATGCTTTAGTGGATGTTGCGCGGTAAGTATTTGCCCGCGGGCGTTCAACCAAAGTCCATATCCATCAGGAGGGAGGTTGGTGTGCGTGGACAGTCTCGCGGCAAGGTTGGATCGCTGTTCACGAAGGACGGTTGAACTCAACAGCTACACTGCTGGCCACTCCCGCAGAAGCAAAACGGACAGTCGCCGATGTCCTGGGGAAAGAAGCGCGAGGCTGGCTGATGGGATCGAGAGGTTCAGGTAGGTAACTGGCTAAAGGGGGGAACCTACCTTTCATATATCCCTACCGTGAATCGAAGCGAGGTCACAAGGCTAAGGCCAGTTCCAGATTGAGCGGTACTGCAACCAGAGCCCTGCAGACCTCGCCCTGCAGGACAGGGGCCTGTACCACAATCCATTGCAAGATTGACATGATGTGGCTGGGCGTGACACCAACGGCGCCAACTACTCCATGGTCGTGGTTCGCCTGGCCTGTGCAAGACACTGCAGTCCATGCACGAGAAGTCTGGAGAGTCTGGCCGATTCGCTGTACGACGTTCCCGAGAGCAGGGGTTCGGGAGCGGCTGTGAGAATGAAGGAGTTGCGCGAGAAGAGTGGCACCTCGTCCAGTCAGTGTTTGGAGTGATACAAGTGTCGACAGCTGAAGCAGTGCCAGCGTGAGTGGAGGTACAGTAAGCGCCCGGAAGAAGTTTAACCCGAGGGAAATTTTGCACTAACCACATTTGATGAGACGGTTCGCTCTTTTTCGCGAATCGACACTAAACCACTTCCAGGTATCAGGCCTCGCAGTATCAGATATTTTTCAACAAGACCACCGAATACAGCACAAGGCTGTGTGTAAGTTGATCAAATTTCGGGGAGAGCATAATGCCAACGGAGTTGGAAGAGGTATGTTTAAGACTTGTCGCAGCCGGACTGCCCATTCAGCGCTCACATAACGCCAGCTCGTCGAATTCCTACACCATGGGAATACTCAGATTAGGCAAATCGGTAGGTCTCCCATTTATTCTATGTCAATTTTCCTGCCGTGTCGACCCCCCTCCGGAATTTCCAAGTGCTGTGTTCGACTATGAGATGGCGGTAACTCATTGTTGGTTTATTTAGCATGCGAGCACCTAGTCGGCCATTCCTCGGAACCATCCATCTTCAAGAAGCCTCAACTGGTTCCTGTCCAAGACCTGAAACTATTAGTCAAAGATTACCCTGTGAGTAATGCTCAATCCGTGGCTCCAAAGTGGTTTGCGGCTGACGGGGTTGTCCCAGCCTATTGCTAAAAATGCCCTCACTATCCTCGTCAACCTTAGTCGGGATGCAGAGATTCTGGAGAGTTTGGCCGGCGACGATGCTTTTCTTGAGACGTTGTTGAAGAAGATTACGGTAAGAAGGCTCTAGAGTCACCTATATGGATTAGACTCTGCTGCATGGATGGAGGAACAGTTTTTGACTCGTTTTCAGAACCCGAAAGAACCAGCCGCCAATGAGATTGCCATGCTGTTATCCAACATGGCAAAGTCGGATCAGATGGAGAGGTTGATTCGGTTGAAACGATCACTACCCGACAAGACCATCTCCACTTCTCCATACGCCCTCGACCAACTGTTTGATCTGTTTGTGAAAGGCGCTGACGGTGGCCTGAATAAACATGCCGATTTCGATTACCTCGCATATCTCATGGCTGACATGTCTAAGCACAAGGCTGGGCGGGATCACTTCCTCAGCAAGAGAGAGTATGATGGAATTGTGCCGATAAGCAAGTTGGTGGTTTTTACAGAGCATAAAAGTCACGTTCGTAGGCGGGGAGTTGCCAGTACGATCAAGAACGTCGCATTCGAGGTGGATAAACATCCGTTACTCATGGCGGATGACACCGAGACTGTCGACGGCGTCCCAGGCGTCAATATCCTGCCATACATCCTATTACCTCTAGCCGGTTCCGAAGAGTTCCCGGAGGAGGAATCGGCGAACATGCTTCCAGACTTGCAACTTTTACCGCCGGACAAGGCGAGAGAAAGCGATCCTGAGATATTGGTGGCCCATTTAGAAACGTTGCTCTTACTAACGACGACACGGGCCGGGAGAGACAAGCTCAGAAGCATCCAGGTCTATCCACTGATTCGGGAGACCCATTTGCACGTCGAAGATGAAGGCGTCAGAGAGGCTTGTGATCGGCTGGTACAGGTTCTCATGAGGGATGAAGCGGAGGAAGAGAAAGTCAAGGAAATGGATGAAGATGAAAAGATCGAAGAGGTTTTCTAGACGAGACTCGAGATTGATGACTGGAAAATTGGAATGATATAATGTGCCTCCATAATGAACAACTTGGTAAGAATCGTGTTCAAGTCGTAGAACTAAGAGCCCGGGAACCTTCCCCAAAGTGTGCTAGTAGAGTCATTAATAAGCACCCGCTACAGCGAATCATTCAATCCACTGTGGTATACGGTGAATCCTTCGGGCTGACGCGACATCATATACAACTTCATCTTTTCGCGTCGCCCGAGTCTGTCTGTTCACAACACCACGATTCGTCATGATTCCCTAACAAAAATGGCGCCGGCCCCTGTTGAACGACAGGCGAACGGCTTTCAGCCTCCCCCATCGTCTATTTTGGCTACTCACGTAGTCCATGGAGAAGGCGTTCCTGACTTGGATCGGCATCACTTCAATCAGTTGTTGACAGAAGCGCTGGGCTCAGATGCGGAAGGCCAACCCAATCTAGGCGATGATGTGTCGGTCAACCACAAACTGATCTGCATCATATTCCAAGTTGGCATCCAGCCGGCCCTGGAAGAGACTCCATTTCAGACTTCGGCCGCTCCAGGTAAGGTGGATGTTCAGTTGAGACGATGCCTCGCAGTACTACAGGTCGCCATTGAGAGATCGCCACAGGTACTCTTTGTGAAGTCGGATCCTCCTGGCAGAGATGTGCCTGGACCCCTGTGTCCGCTGTACTACTGGCTAATTCCTAGGCTACTGCCTCTCCTCTCTCTCTGCCAGGATGTCGAGGCGCGAGATGCTGTTCTTGATGTTTTCAATGCTATGCTTGAAGTTGACAGGAACTGTGGCACCCCTTATCTGTGTGACAATGTCCTGGACTTCATGAGGTGTTGTGTTTTAGGTAAGATGTCCGTGGCACATATAACATTGCTGGAACGCCCGTTATTAACCTCTGGCAGGTCTCGTGCAAATTGCCATCTCATGTCAAACATTCCATCCGCGCAAGGCTATCATCATCGATGCAGGAGACTTCACTACTATTCTCGCCACTGCGTCTCGTGGAACCGTCATAACCCTGCCGAGCTTGAAGTTTCCTTCTCTTCGCCAGCTGTTTCTGACGTTGGCCCGTGTGCTGAAGGTCATTTCGAAAAACTCCCTCTCGGCACAGAGCAGGATCCAGTTTTGGAAAGTGTTCACACGCTTCCGGCACCTTGTGGACGATCATCATGATTCCATAGCTGAACAGGATCCTTCCGAGGTAAGCTGCACAGACACGCGATCTACCCTGTACTCTGCTGATGGATACCAGGAATTGTCCCATGAGATCCGTGGATTGAGCTTCACCCCGCGTCGGCCACCTGCTAAGTCGCCCGCCGTGGTTGACGACAATGATGCTTGGCCCGAAAGCGATAGAGCCCGCAAACGGCCTCGACTCTCAACAGACACCGAGGACGGTCTGCCAGATCAGAACTTCCAACAGCAGTTATGCCGTACTCTCACCATGGCGCTGACTGGACGTGCTGTTCCCGACCTCGATGGACTTAGCCAGACTGTGGCTGCGCATTTCCGTCGTCTACCTGAAGACGAACAATGTGCTGCTCTTGAATTGTTGGGCGCAACTGCATGTCGCTTTGCTCAGAATGCACAGAGGAGCCACTGCCAGATATGCGACGAAACGCCCGAACTAACAAACATATCTGATTTGCCGGTGGCGGCGACCAGTGAAGAGCTGCTGAAGACACTAGTTGTTCTCATTCAGAACATCTCGCGGCCTTCAAGAGCAAGGATTGCTGCCATGGCAGCGCTGCGTCGGATCCTGATGCACAGCGTTACATCCTCAGATTTGAAGCTCACTCAGACACCTGCCGGCGAATGGTGTCTTCAGTCACTGAAGAGCTCCTCCAGAGATCTTCGTATTGCAGCCACTAGAACTTTGCAGGCATATTTGGTGAGAAAAAAAGATGTCGACATCATCGCAACGCAGGAAAATAGGGTCGTCTCCCTGGACTTTCTGCACAGCATCTGGCAGAAAGGGCAAGTGGCACTGCAAGAGACTGCGGCCATGGCTCTGGTCCGGATGGCGCAGGTTGTCGGCGATGAAGAGCTGAACATCATTCTAGTCCGATTGGTGGACTACCTTGGCCACAGCAATCCTTATCTCAGTGGCGTGGTATATGCTGAAATCCAACAATTGGCTATATCCATGCATATCTCGGTCTGGCTTCTTTTGCGTCCGTACTGGCGGACATTAGGTGTTGTCCTGGCAAAGTCACTGACAGCACGGCCAAACGTGGCATATCAACTCTGTGATCTTCTGGGAATGGATATGTCGGGACTGATGGGACATACAGCAGAATATGCTCTCCCTTATCTTGTCCTTCACAAAGAAACGGACGCCATTGCGCGCTTCGCCGAGTCCAACGGCTCGTCAACCACTCCTTTTGAACTTTGCACGCAAGCAAAGAATCTTATTGCCATCCTCTCATTTTTACTGGTGCAGCCATTTTCCGACGCCGAACAATCCATCCTGTCGCTCTTGTCAGAAGTCTCGGAGGACTTTGCGAAGACCGACCTCTCTAATTGGGTGGCTCTGGACCCGATCCACATCGCCTGCGAACTCCTCAAGGCGATCGGTGACAGTGGGCAAGGAAAATCCTCTCGTGTTTACCAAGCTCTACAATTACTCGCACAGCTGGTAGCTCGTCAACGTGGGCAGTCCTCTGGTTCTAAGCGCAGTGACAGTATAGGGTCCTTCCTGGAGAGTAATATTCTTGCAATCGTGACCCATTTCACTGTCTTTTTGAACGACCTGGAAGCCAAAGAACCCAAAGTGGAAAAGCGGAGATGCATTGCTGCTCTGGGTGAAGTGGTCAAACTGGGCAAAAGCCGAATCGTACGAGCCTTACCCCAAATTTGCGCTTGTCTGAGGTCTGGTTTGGAAGACAAAGATCTCTGCAACTCGGCTTTCAGCTCCTGGGTGGCCATGGTGAGGTCTCTGAAAAAGGACGATCTGGAACCCCTGATCGGTCAGACCTTTGCAATCATCGTCCGAGCTTGGGACCTGCTGGACAATTCTTCGCAACAACTGGCCTATGATGTGGTTGGCGAACTGCTCCGGAATCATACCGACTTGATCCGGGAGCATTTCAGCATTATACCGTCCTTGGCATCCGTCCCCATGATGGCAAAGTACGAGTCGGAGATCTCGACCTTGAAACGGCAGATGGATGAGCGACACCAACTGGTTGCATACATTGACCGACTGCAGGATGAAAATCTTGTTGTGGTCCAACAAGCTTTAAGCGAGCTGCCTCCCCTTCTGGCTCAAAGGCAAGATTTGCTACAACGCTCCATACTCCGTGAACAACCTGATGAGTTTGTGGCCAGCCTGACCCGTGCTCTTCTCGACTGCTGCGTTCGATTCAATACGAGTATCGAAGTCACCAGACTATGTGGTCAGTGCCTTGGGCAGATAGGTTGTCTAGACTCCAGCAAGATCGAAAGCGTCAGAGAACGCAAATCAATGGTAGTCTTGGCGAATTTTGGAAAAGCAGATGAAGCTATCGAGTGGGTCTTCTTCTTTCTCCAGCACGTACTGGTCAAGACATTCCTCTCTGCAACTACGACAAGGGCGCAGGGATTTCTGGCTTGGGCAATGCAAGAGTATCTCAAGACTTGCGAACAGGACAGTTCATCGCGACACGGGGGTTCTAACCTAGCCTCACGGCTCTGGGAGAAATTGCCGGAGTCTGTACAACATACTCTGACCCCGTTCCTGAGCTCGAAGTACACTGTACAGGAGATCCGACCACCCGAGAAAAGTGAATATCCGCTTTACCGTCCTGGGATGAAACACCGAGATTGGCTTCGAACCATCACTCTTGACTTCCTCCATAGGGGCTCTGGCGACAATGTTGAGATGATGTTTGGAATAGCATGTCGCATTATTCATGGGCAAGACACTTCCATACCGGCCTTTCTCCTGCCATATGCGGTCGTTAATCTTATTGTCAGTGGCATCGAGCGTAACAGCGAAGATATCTTGAGGGAAGTCACATCGATCCTGAGCTTGCCATTGGAGGGCGAGGAGCGCCGCATCCAGGATGATACCAAGTTATGCAGCCAGACCGTCTTCGAAATTCTAGATTATGTGAATGTGTGGCACCAACAAAAGCGAAAACAGTACGCGATGGGTGTGGCCAAATCCGACCGAGGACCAGACGACCCCCTTTTGCAGAGTGCTGCAGCACAGATCCGGAGCATTGAACGGGTGCTGGAGCGCATTCCTTCTGAAGTTTTGGCAAAGCGGGCTCTTGAGTGCAAATCCTACTCCAGAGCGCTCTTCCATTGGGAACAGCATATCCGCCAGTCCAAAACTGACAATCTTGAGGCGGAACTCCAGAAAATGCAAGACATATATGCTCAGATTGATGAACCCGACGGCATCGAGGGCATCTCTTCACAAATGCATGTTCTTGACATTGAGCAACAGGTTTTGGAGCACAAGAAAGCCGGCAGATGGACGGCCGCTCAAAACTGGTACGAGATGCAACTTGTTGCCGACCCCGACAGCGTTGATGTCCAGAAGAACTTGATGGACTGCCTCAAAGAATCCGGACAGTATGATGCCTTGCTTCACCACTATGAGGGCATGAAGCATAGGAATGCTGCCCCTTCGACAGTCCTCGCACCATATGCATTGGAAGCCGCTTGGGCCACAGGTCAATGGGACCGCCTGGCAAATTACATCCCTCAAAGCGGCGGGTCTGATTTTGCGTCTCATTTAGCAGAGCTGATGCTAGCTGTGAAGGCCAACAACACTGAAAAGGCAAAGCAGCTCTTCGAAGAACTTTACGGCCATGCGGCATCAGAGCTAACGCCAGCGACCATCTCTTCCTTTCAGTCCAGTCATGACTCACTGTTGAAACTACACGTGCTCAGCGACGTGCAGCTCGTGACAGAGAGTGATAAAGAGGACCGCATGTCAGTACTCGAGAGCCTACGAGGTCGTCTCGATGTCCTAGGGTCAAATGTTGCTGACAAGCAGTATGTCCTTGGGATTCGGCGTGCTTTGATGTCCCTACGACGAGACGTGTTCACCCCAGATGACGTTGCTGCAGCTTGGCTGGCAAGTGCCAGGTTGGCGCGTAAAGCTCGATCCACCACTCAAGCCTTCAATGCCGTCCTCAAAGCGTCGTCGCTCGGCGATAAATCTGCGGCGATAGAACAGGCTAAGCTCATGTGGCTCGAGGGACATCATAGAAAGGCCATCCAAATCCTGGAAGGAGCTATTGAGTCTGGCGCCTTTACAGCGCATGACTATATCGCCGAAAACGGACCTGTCACAATGACAGTCGAACAGCGCCATTCGCAGAACCAGCTCACAGCCAAAGCATATGTGCTGCTCGGAAAATGGCTCGACCAGTCCAGTCAGACCCAGTTTGAAGTGATTCGAAAAACCTTTCGAAAAGCGACCGAGAGCTTCCGCCGGTGGGAGAAAGGATGGTATCACCTGGGTCGGTACTATAACAAGATCCTTGATTCGGAGAAACTGATGCCTCCGGGCAAAGAGAGTCAAGCATATCTGACGGGAGAGACTGCCAAACTTGTTATTGAAAACTATCTACGGTCGCTCAATTGCGGCAGCAAATATGTCTTCCAGACGTTGCCCAAGGTTCTTACTCTTTGGCTCGAACTGGTAGACGGGAGGGACTTGCCAAAGGACCCCCGGCGTGGCAATGATGAATTCCTCAGACACAACGCGGAGCGCCGACTGCAAATCATCAAGGACACCAACATTTATATCAAGAAATATATCGACCGCATGCAACCTGTTATGCTCTACACGATTCTACCACAGGTCGTCGCCCGGATTTGTCATAATGACCCAACGATCTCAGACATTCTTGGGAGCATTGTCGTCAAGGTGGTCCGCACGTTTCCCCAGCAAGCATTCTGGACACTCTTGGCTGTAGTCGAATCCAAGCAGAAAGACAGGGCCATTATAGGCAAGACGCTCATGAACAAGATAGTTGAAACTCAAAAGAAATCCTCAAAAGATGGAGCAATCAGTGCTGCCGAACTCAGAAACATGTACACCAGTGGACAGAAATTTGTCAGGGAGCTGCTTCGCATTTCGGAATATCCCATCGAGGGCAAAGTGTCCAAGGTCAGCCTCGCCCGCGATCTCGGCTTCAACCACAAGATCGCGCCGTCGAGACTCGTGGTGCCAAACCAAGCATCCTTGATCCCCAGTATGCCTACCAACTTCGAACCAGCTCAACTGCGAGCCTTCCGCCCCTTTGCCAAAGAACCAGTGACTATAACATCATTCGCGGACGAGGCTCTAGTTCTCTCATCGCTGCAAAAGCCACGGAGACTGACGATTCGCGGGTCCGACGGCAACATGTACAACGTGCTTGCGAAACCTAAGGACGATTTACGCAAGGACCAACGTCTGATGGAATTCAATACGATGATCAACCGATTCCTCAAACGCGACGTGGACGCGGCCAAGCGGCGGCTCTACATCCGGACATACGCGGTGATCCCATTGAACGAAGAATGCGGGCTGATCGAGTGGGTGGACAATCTCAAAACGTTCCGGGACATCATTTTGAAGCTGTACAAGGACAAGTCGATCCAGCCGAATTACATTGAAATCCGCAATTTGCTGGACGAGGCATGCTCCGGAGACCCCGAAAAGGTCAACATCTTCCCAACCAAGGTGCTGAGCAAATTCCCACCCGTGTTCCACGAGTGGTTCGTCGAGAGTTTCCCTGACCCGTCGGCTTGGTTCAATGCTCGTCTTCGCTACACGCGGTCCGCGGCCGTCATGTCTATCGTGGGCCATGTGTTAGGTCTGGGCGACCGGCACGGCGAAAATATTCTATTTGAGGAAGACAACGGCGGTACTCTTCATGTCGACTTCAATTGTCTGTTCGACAAAGGTTTGACATTTGAAAAACCAGAGTTGGTCCCCTTCCGCCTCACGCATAACATGGTCGACGCCATGGGCGTGTATGGCTACGAAGGACCGTTTAGGCGGTGCTGCGAAATCACCCTTGTTTTGCTCCGGTCCAACGAGGACGCCTTGATGACTATCCTTGAGACCTTTCTGCATGACCCCACAACGGACTTTATCAATGTTGCGGGGCGCAAGAAGAAACAGGTCAATGGCGTCCCTAATACACCTGTTGAGGTTCTTGACGGCGTCAGAGCAAAGGTGCGCGGCATGTTGCCTGGCGAAAGTGTCCCGCTGAGTGTTGGTGGCTATGTCGATGAAATGATCAAGCGGGCTACGGATATGGCGAATCTGTGCAGAATGTATATTGGTTGGTGTGCTTTCTTTTGAGATGTTTATCGATGATGCCGGGCGAGGGTAGTAGGGGGACGGAGGTTGGGTTGGGTTGGGCGCGTGTTGGTGGGTGTCATGGCCTGCCTCGGCCCTTAGGGCTGGCTGGCTGGGGCTTGATTGACTGTTTATTTATTGTGTTGATTATGACGGTTATTATTGCTGCTGCTGCTGCTGCTGCTGCTGCTGCTGTTGATGTACTTTACTGCTGCATTACAGTTCGTCAGTGTGAAGCAAGAACGGTACGGCACGATTCAGTTGATTGACTGACTGCCAGGGGATACATCTATTGGATCCACTCGGACCATGTCTCGATTTAGTCTCATGCATGCATGAGATACACAGTATTAAGATACAAAAATTCAGGCATCAACCCCTATTCCCCCTCTTTCCACCCTTCTTCGCCCTCTCAGCATGCATCTTCAAAATCTTCCGATGCTCAACCAAACTCCTCTTCCCCTTCGACTTTGCTTTCCCCAGCGTCATGAGGAAATTCTTTTTCCTCGCTTTTTCCTTGTTGGTGGTACTCTTCCCTTCGCTCTCTTTGCGTTCTTTCTTTCTTGCCGCCTTGGATTTATGGTCTTCGCGATCTTCCTTGTGTTCTTGTAGAAGTGCTAATTTCTGGGCTCGAGTGGCTTTGCCGCGAGATAGGGATGCTAGACCTTCGATTTCGGCCGCGGTCAATGGGTCGTCGATGTGGCGTTGGGCATTGGTTTGCGCAGCTGCTGCGCGGGAGGCGCTGACGTGATGAGCCTTGTGGTCTTTGTTGCCTAGTAATGAGGACACGGATGCCGTGGTGCGCAGTTCTTGGAGTTTGGCGAGATCGGCGGGGGTGAGGATGCGGGTTGTGGCGAGTTTTGAGATTGAGGTTGATCCTGATCTTGGCTTCGTTGTAGTCGTACCCGTCTGGCTTTCGTCACCGTCTTGTTTGTCGTTGTCTTTGTCGTCAGCTTTTACTTTCTTCGCAGACGGTTTCTCGTCTTCGCTGTCGCTGATTACGATCTCGTCGTCACTTTCCACATTGATCCAGCCGCCTGAATCGTCGCTGTCATCTTCTTCCACGTCCCATGCATTCCAGTCCTCTTCGTCATCTTCGTCTTCGTCCTCGTCTGCGTCGGAAGCGTCCGGGTCAAGTCCCTTTTCGAGTCTCTTTCTCCGCCTCTCTTCCTGCTTCCACTGCTCTAGTAGGCCCAAACCCTCAATTTCACCAATCGCCTCTTCGCCGAACCGTTGCTGTTTCTGTTCGCCGGCCCTTAAACCTAGCGTGGCGTCACGGCCTCGGTCGCGCTTCTTCAGCATTTCCGCCCCGACTTGTCTATACAGACCTAATAGTCCCTTCGCGGCCATCATGACGCCCTTGTCTTTGGATTTTCGGTACATCACCAGATCTTGTAATAGTGTGTCGTTCATGGCTAACGGCTGACGCACGCAAATCTCCCGAATGGCATTCAACCCTGCTGCAGCGACCTCGCCGGCTGCGGCTTCGGAGACAAATTCGTTGGCAATTTTTTGAATTAGTGGTTCTAGGTCGTCGGGAGGGACCAAGTTATGTGTCGCTTGCGCCAGGGAGGCGAGGAAAGAAGTGACGGACGGTTGGCGGGGTGTCAAATATTTCAGAAAGTAAGAGTAGAAGCTGAGCACGGTCAACTTATGCAAGCCGATCAACCTCGACACCAGCTGCAACACCAACAATCTCTGTTCGAGATTCAATTTTGTCTTGCTGCTCTGCAGATGTTTGGAGAACAAGGATTCCGCAAACCCCTGCGGGTCATGCAGGAGATGCAAAGCCGAAAAATTGAGAGGATGCGGTTGACCCTTTTTCTTTTCTTTTTTCTTGATGGTGGCGGCGGCCTTTTCGAGTTTGCGCTCTGCTTTTTTGCTCTTCTTGTTGATTCCAATCTGGTGCTTCAGCTTGCCTAGATCAATAGTGTCTTCGTCGGAACTCTCGTCTTCCAGTAATTCTTCTCGCTCCTTGTCGCCACCGAGAAAAAACCGTACACCTCCAATAACACATTTCTCATTGTCGCTTAGGGCCGCCTCTTTCATGATCTCGACCGCCTTGGAATCCGTCCAGATCTGCCGTTTCCACATCTCGCGCGTGATCTTGATCGCCCATAACGCTTTTGTGGAGGACCGGTCGTCCGTGACGAGGTTGTGTAGTGTCGTTTGTACGCTGCGGTTTAGTTTGTGATTGATGGTTTTGGCATTCGCCGTGCGCAGGTCGCTGATGATTTTTTGGAAGAGGAGAGCGCGCAAAGACTTGCTCGGCGTCGAAATCAGGATCGGGAATAGACATTGGTGCAGGGTGTGTGAGTCGATGATGTCTTTTCTTCGCAGGAGCACTAGACTGCCTACAATCTTCTCCCGCAGTTCGGGTTCCAATGTTGCGTGGTGCGTCGTCAAGATCTCGATCAATTGGCCTGGAAATTCTCGTGTTTCTTCTTTGTAGCAGTCTGATACGTGCGCTACGAACTCGATCAGCTCGCGGAATGATATTACGCCGCTGTCGGATGCCGACGTCGGCGCCTGCATGAAGATCTGCCGTTGGTTCTCATATTGGACGTGTTGGTAGAGGAAGTCGGTGTGGTAGGATTTCGGATCGCGCTTGATTTTGTTCTGCAGGTTCGCGAGGTCGGCGTCCACTTTCTCGAGCGCACCGAGTTTTCGTTTCACCATTGTTCCGGTCGGTCAGAGTAGAAGTGCTTCAACAATGGTGGATGTTGAGTCTGGTCAAGAAAAGTTCGCCAGACATTTGTTTGGAAGGGAACTTTTTTTGGCCGCCGCAGGATAAGGCCTTATCTTATCGTAGGTCAGGGCCGGCTTGTTGGGTCTTATCATAATCTACTGTCTGACAGGATAATAAATGCCGTTTTGGCTTACGCCATCTACAATTGCTATCTCGCTCAGTCGTCTGACGGAAAAACTCTTGGGATACGCCAGTTTGTAGAGCGTCTCACGACAAGCAGCACAGATCTGATACCAGGTAGACAAGGAGAAAGACCCTTGACACTATTCCACGCGCAGGAAAATGGGCAGCTTGTTCTGTTTGTATAATTGAACTCGAGAGCCTAGGGGCCTTTTGTGCTTATTCCTCTCAAGCTCTGCTCAGCAATGCTGTGTGGTGATCCTTAGTAGTGGACGCACTCGTTCGTTTATTTGTTAGGCTGCCGGAGAGAGATATTATACTCCAGCAACATCTGCCAGCTCTTCTATCACGGGCGTATGAAAGCCATGTTCAAGGGCCCTCATTGTCTTCTCCCAGATCTAGCCAAATGTTCTCACTGATCGTCGCCTTCGACCGATCAGGGGTAGCAGTACATTTGCTCAATTGAAGCGCTAAGCGCGGAGCACTCCCCGAGACATCTTTCTTGACAACGGCAACATGATGGATGCGATTTTCCTCGGGCGGTAACGGAAGTGGCCCTGCGTCTTTGGGTTGAGAGCTGTTTACATGATAACGTTCGCCTTCCTCGATGGATATGATTTTTTCAATCACTTTCGGATTCGCGACAGATGCCCACAGACCGTCCCCTGCGGGCGCTCGCTGTAGGAGCCCTAGTGCTTGACGCCGCAACCAAGGATCCCGGCACTTGGTAGCACAGAAGTACAGATGGGGAACCAGTCCGGGTGCGGACGTGAAGATAGGCCGTGGCCGTCCCGTTGCAGAATCCACCCTGTACTCGAGCACCTTCTCGGCGTGCTTGAGGATAGTGGCAAACCGATCCATATAGTCGTCAAACGCGGTCTGCAGCGGGCTCGTACACGTCGACAGCCAGATATAACAGACACCACAGTAGACGAGAAGACTCGACACGGCCCACAGGATCTCCGTCCTCTTGTCGTGACTCCACTTGTTGACAAAAGCCGTCTCCCATTGTCTGAGTTCTTGCAGTATCAATTCCTGTTTCATGCGTTGTAACCGGATGATACGGTGCTCGGTAGGCCTCAACTGTTCCGCTCTGATGACCTCGTGTGCTCGGTATGTCAAGCTGTACAGGTGCGCCCTAGGCTCGTCGAGGGTAGATAGGGATGCAAGCAGTGTCGTACGTTGTAGAGTGCCAGTGTTCTCCGCAACATAGCAACTCCAGTCGGGTGGTAGGGGACTCCCCAGCGTGGCCACGAGGACCGCATGGCGGGAGAAGAACGGCGTGACGACTTCACCGACCACACTACTGTTTGGTAAGGATTGCATGCGTGATGAGGAGGCCGAGATGCTCTGGGCTAGGAGCTTGTAGCCCATTTCCATCAACACCAAAGCATTCCCGATGTTCCGCTGTTGGTATTCGACGCTAACAAATAGAATACAACTCACGAGGGCGAGAGGTGCATCGACTTCGCCCTGTTCCAGGTGTTGACGCAGACTGGCGATGGCACGGGTGTACCATTGCAGTGCTTGTCGGTGACCCTGGCTGACGATAACGGCTGGCCTCGCGTCCAAATTGGTCACCAAGCGATCGTAGGGGACATGTTCGAACAGCCAGCTGATCGAGACCACGGCGTCCCAGACAAATGGATTGGATTGGGCAAGGCGGGGAACAAGATCAAGCCAGAAAGGAGAATCTACAACACCCGCGAAAACGGGTGCCGCGCGGTGAAGGAAGTGGTGGAATGCTCGTTGCTCCGCGCTGTCATGTTGAGGAGTAGCCAGAGATATCTCGGGCCGGTAGAACAAGCCGTTGCCTTCCGAGACTGTGCGACCCTCGTGGATGAAGCGAAGACCAGAAGAGATAGGTCCATCACATTCGCGACCAGATTCAGTGCATCTTCGACAGTAGGGTTTTGTTTCGTCGCATTTGACTTTGCGCGCCCTGTGCGCGGTGTCAGCGTACAGCAGAAATGATAATGCAAGACAACGTGTGCGCAGGGATGCGTACTTGCAGGTCATACATCCGGTCCTGGACTTCTCGTGAGCTGTCCGCCGGCGCCGTCGTAGGCGGCTATATGGGTTCAGCAAATCATGGTGGTGACCATCGACCTTCTGGGCGAATTTCTGCACAGCGGTCATACTCCTTCCTCCGACAAGGCGCGGAGGCTATTTCCATTCTCGTTGTCGAAGCAAGTGAAAGAGCTGCGAACTCAATTCAGCCCCACAGGGAGGTCTATCTCAATGCAATTCAAGAGGCTGTTGTATCAATTCTTCCTAGTACATGGTAGTTTGGGCAATGCTGAGGTGTCTCGAAAAACAACTAAAAATAATAATCTCCGAGGAGGCTGTCTATACGCGTATTCGGGGCTGACATCGGAGGAAATTCTAACCCAATAACCGACTCCAGGACACCGTAGTAGTGCGGCGACGTTACAGTACCTAAGTAGCCCGTAGCTAGGCTCGTTGTACTCTTTCATGAAGGTTGTATCGACTGCTTTCGTACTATCTATCATGCATTTTCAGGCCCACAGCAAAGGTATTGAGAGGAGAGAGATTATCAATATGTAAACATGTCTGTATATACAGTGGTACACATCAGAAGTTCCTAGACAAAGCGCATTCTGCAATCGGCGTCGGGGAAGCGCCAGACGTCTGTCTTGGATGTCTGGACCAACAGCACAGCCACGTTGTTAATGTCGCTTGGACGATAGGGACTGGCAGAATCAGGACGTAGGAATACAGCCATGAAAGACACCCAAAGCGCGCAGCACTGGCGCTTGATCGACCATGACCATAACCTCGTCGGAAGTCGAGTTTTGAAACCTGATCAAACAGTCCGAAATTGAGAGCAAGCGAAGAGTCTTTCTCTCTCCCTTACCATTGAAGCTGACGGCATACCCTCGACATTGGGCACATGTCATGGTATACCAAGCTTCAGCGGACGGGAAACCCTGGATAGCCGGGAGGGATGAATTGGAACAAGAAGTCCATCTATAAGAAGACAAGGACTCAGGCTGACCTACCCGTATCTTCATGGATGCTAATATTTCAAGCGCACCGGCCTCGAACTTGTGGGAGGAGTAGCAGCCGCCAACATGTTTGGGCAAGATATCGAGGGATCCGCTACGCCTTGACATTCTTCGTAATCAGCAAGCCAACATACGATGAAAGCCAGTCGGACAGGGTCTGTGTGATCTGGGGCTCAAGCGTAACCCGCGCCACCAGTGGCTGTGTATGTGGTCTTCTGTTGACGGAGATAAAGTGAGGACGCCATGATGCCGGCACTGATAGAACATGCCAAAGAAAGAAACACGAGAACGATGGTGGGAAATGGCATCTGAAGAAGATGGAGCCTGAGCCTTGCGGGGGATGCTGCTGATTGGCTGGATCGCATTGTCGGCCGTTTCGGGGCTAGTGCGATCCATATCTGAAGGGCACAAATCTCCTTTTATGGCCTTGATTTATCTCAAGCATGCTACTGTTGAACTCAAAATCCAGGAAACAAGAGGTAGGTCCACTAGCAGACAGGTGGCGGACAGCGTTAGCGAGCCGTGATTGTTGCCAGAATGGTGCACAATAACCATGTGCGTGTCCCTGATGCACAAGGGGAGGGTACAAAACAAGGGTGAATAAATATATATACAGTGGTCCGACTCATATTTCTGAACTCTTGCTATCACTTTTGTCAAACAAGCATTGCTCAGGCGCTCTTGACTCTTTGTGGGGTGTATTTTGCTTCTTTTGCTTTTGCCTGCTTCACCTGCCCCATAGTTGGGTGAATCCAAACGAGTTATCACTATTTGACAGACTTACAAGCCGTGCTTCTGTGCAAAATAGAAGGACGGAAACCCACCACTTCCCAAGGACAAGCACCAGTCGAACCTCGAGTTTGCACTCGCATTTCATCCTGAAACCAGAGAGCATTCTTAGCCATCGATATGTTGTCGGACTCGATAGTGGTCCTGATCTGTATTATTGGGGCGGGCGGCATCGTTTGCGTTGGCCTTGCGTTCCAAAGGCTATGGGGCAAGGATGATGGAGTCAAAGGGTTCAAGAACGTTTCAAAATCGCAAGAACAATATATGAGGGAAGTGCGCCAAAGGAACCAACTGGAAGCGTTCGGCGATGCTAGGCAGGCCCGCAACCGCCCTCACCCCCAAGCCATCTGAGCGAAACAACGTTATGGACGCTAGGTCTGATGATGGATCTATCCTCGCCTGACGCGAGGCAGGCCCAGTCAGACATACAAGGGATACACGAGCAGTATGATACTGAACGCGCCACGGTGTTGAGCCCCTGGGAGCCTGTCGCTGGGGAAGAGGTGGGAACGTGCCTCTCCAATGGACAGCGTTTTGGTATATCTACCTTCCATCATGCAAACGGGGAGCTGAGACAGTGCCGACAAGTCAACGGAGTCGGGAGCAAATGGAGAAACTGGACTGGAGGAGTCCAGATACGAGCCTGCGACAGCCAACAGCCAACAAACCACTGCTGTTCGCCGAAGATGCAATATACACAATGCCAGATATCGCATTGGGCAACACAGAGCAACGTTCGCGTTGAGGGCTTTGGGACGGCTAAGCAGGTATCGAGTAGCATCAACGGAAGAGAGTTCTGGGTTACTAGTAATGTAAAGATCAACAATTTACTGGGTGCATAATGTGGCAGGAGCGAAGCTAGAAGCCACCTGCAGTCAAGGCACGTTTCGTGAAGACAGGTCCTTTTCGACTCAAAACCCGGGGCTCCATGCAGTGGTTGGATGTCAGTAGTAGAAATAGACCAATCCTTCCTGCCTGACATGGGTGCGAGCTGCGAAGGGGCATCGCTTCCGGCTTGTCATCGACTCGCATAGATTCATTGGTGAGAACAATTTGAGCAGATGAGGGACACTTTGTGTGTGCATTTTTGAATTTTTGTGGACACCAGTGTATTTAAGCACTGATTCTGCAAGCCTGCCGACTGCGTTGCCGACCGGTTTGCAACCTCGCCCGCTGCGTCATGACAAGGATGATATTTCCACCATCCACATGTCTGCAACGACTGGCAAAAAAGCAAGTCGTACCATGCATGACCCCGCAAAACACCATAACCCAGTAACCACTTTACCGATTGCTCTTGGCCACACGCTCCAACTCATCCTTCTTCTTGATGGCGTAGGAGTTGCTGCTTCCCTTGGCGGCGTTGATCAGCTCTTCGGCGAGACATTCGGCAATGGACTTGACGTTTCGGAAGGAAGCCTCACGAGCGCCGATGGTCAGGAGGGCGATCGCTTGGTTGACACGGCGAAGAGGAGAAACATCGACAGCCTGTCTTCGGACGGTACCAGCGCTTCCGATTCTGGTGCTGTCTTCACGTGGTCCGCAGTTGACGATAGCGTCGACGGCCACTTGGATAGGGTTCTGGTCGGTCATGATGTGAATCTGTGTACCAATTGTAAGAATTTGTTCTCCGACAACCCATGTCACAAATCTCGAAACCTACAATCTCAAAAGCGTGGGCGACAATTCTGATGGCCATCAGCTTCTTGCCGTTGTTGCGACCGTTCATCATCAGGGAGTTGGTCAATCGCTCGATGATCGGGCATTGCGCCTTTCGGAATCGCTTTGCGGCATATCGACCAGCGGAGTGAGGGAGGTAGACGGGAGATCGGATTTGGATGTAGTCGCTACATAGAAACTGTCAGTATTTTCTGCCCGAATTCGCGTGGTGGTCGTCGATTTCGTACGTCAAAGAAATGTCTCTGATCTCAACATCTTCGTAGCTCCATTTGTTGAAGAGCTTGATGGTCCCGATCTCAGCGGTGACATCCTTGGGCAGGACAGCGTAACCCGAGACGGGCACTTCGACTTCGACCTCGCCGTTGTCAGACATCTTGACGACTTGTTGGGTGTTGTAGGTCGAAAAGGAAATGGTCCGCTGTGCTGCGATCGATTGCGGTGTCTTCGCGAAATAAGTTGGGTGCAGTGTCTGTGTGGGATCAATCTTGTGCCAAGTCTTGCAGCCCGCCAAGACCGTCACGTGCGGTGCCTGTGACTGCACCCGACTGCACTGCACGAGCATCGCCAGTTGCAAGGCTCCGAAGTTGTGCCGGAACTTCAACAACTTCCACTTTCCTCAGCACTACCACCTCGAGCTTCACTTCCTCGCAGGGAAAACTTTCAGTGTTGACTCCAAGAATCTTCCATGATATCACCAACGTCGCTGCTTACCACTGTCTATCTCAAATGGCTTTGGGGAGTCATAGCACAAGTTTGGAACTCTCCACGCTGGCCCTCGCAACAATTCTCGGCCTGTCTCACGGCCTTCAGTGGTCCTCGTGCCCTTCTAGCGTTTCTTTGCACCCATGGCATTGTGATTGGGACTTCCATCCGCCTTCTCGTTGGTAGAGGCCACTATGGCAGCAACGTGAAGATGGAGGCGAAAACAATTTTGCCCTTGTCAGAAGAAGCATCGTCTTACTATGAGAACGGCAAGACGCGGAGTCTGTCCTGGATCACTCCGTCAAGCGAAAACCACACACCAGCATCTTGATCTTCCTCCCTAGAATGCCAGCTTTATGGCTCCCATGGCCTCCATGATCTCTCGCGTTATGGCAGCTATCGTGCCATCCACTGCAATCGCAAAATATTTTCCAAGCACACGACCATGGTCGCGAACAGTAGACGCGTGCCGCCTAGGCCAAAGGCCTTATCTAAGCATATTTTGGCTGATTCTGACCAGGCGCGACGATGTTATTTCCCCAGCTTCTGTCGGGCTGATTTCATTAATATTGTACGAGATTCGCGCAGTACGGACATGTCCGTGAAAGCATAAAGTTCGTGTATTTAATCATCTTGCTTCCTTTATTTTGAACATGGTGCACCAGGAATTAAATGCGTTGAATATCGAAAGAACTATGGACCGGGAAACAGACACATTTCTCGGCCTCGCAGGATTGCATGTCTTTCTCACTGGGGCTGCTGGTGGGATTGGCAGTGCTGCAGTAAAAGAATTTCTAGGTTAGGGAACCACCAGCACCTGGAACGTTTTGAGGTCATGGCTCCTAAACGTAGCGTCCAGATCTCGGATGTCGAGTTACAACATTTGATAAGAGAACCATTGACGCCTCCAAGCTATGTTCTACTTCGGAGCAAGCTTCCAGACTCCATGTCACCCAGGGTGACCTTACCATCGAGTCCTCCATAGCTCAGGCTTTTGAATCTGCAGCCAAGGCATTTGGCCCCGTGAATATATTGGTTGCAAACGCCGGGATCACCGATGAGAGCGCACACCCGCCGATATGGGAGATCGAGACGAGTCTTTGGGATAGGGCATGATGACATCCGACTTGAGTGTGGGACGATAGTTAACGAGTGCAGGTCAACGAAAACAACGTCCGAGGCACTTTTTTGACTGTCAAGCATTTCCTGCGCACTGTGAAAAGGATACAGGATGCTCGAGGCGCAGAGCTTGAGAACGTGGCAATCGTCATCACGGGTTCAGAAACAGGAAAATTTGGGCAAGAAGGGCATGCAGAGTCAGTCAAATTCTAGCAGGAGAAATTGGTTATGGCATGACTAATTGACAATGTTAGATATGCCTCTGGCAAAGCAGGCCTACAATACGGCCTTGTGCGCACGGTCAAGAATGAGATTGTGCGCCTGAACTCCAAAGCTCGCATTAACGCGGTTGCTCCTGGCTGGGTGGATACCGCATTGATTGGGGACCGCTTGGATGACCCAAGGGAGATGTGGGCAGAGTGTCAGGCAACAGTTGCTTTGAAAAAGATTGCACAGCCCGAAGATGTGGCTCGGGCCATGGCCTTCCTGTCGAGTCATCGAGCAGCAGGCCACATATCTGGGCAGTGCATCTCCGTTGATGGCGGCATGGAAGGTCGGATTATCTGGCGAGAGGACCAGCTCATCGAGAAAGTCAAGCATGGCAATGTTGAGGCCCCTTCGCGGCAAGCAGCCATACCTCAATCTCTCAGCCCTCCGATAAGAAGGCGCCGGCTACGGATCTGTCTTTCAGTCGACTTTGATGCAATTTCAGGATACTTGGGGACCGGACACGACCCGGCCAACACTTTATCCGATTACTCGGCAGGCATCTTTAGCGCAAACGTGGGAGTGGGTAGGTTGTTACGATTATTTCGTAGGCATGGGATCTCTGATAAGATGACTTGGTTCATTCCCGGTCACAGTCTGGAGACATTCCCTGCCCAGGCCCAGGAGGTGGTCAGGAGCGGAGCCGAGATTGGCCTCCACGGCTACAGCCATGAAGGAGCATATGCAATGACAGTCCAGCAAGAAAAGGATGTCCTTGAGAAGTGTATCGAACTGATCACCGCGTTGAGGGGAGGTAAGAAGCCAACAGGATATCGCGCACCGCTGTACCAGATCCGGGAAACCACTGTCCAGCTTCTACAGAACCAAGGGTTTCTTTACGACAGCAGCATGAACGCCCATGACTCCCTACCTTACTTCCTACCAAACCCATTCCCTGGAGAAACCCCACATGTACCAGATTACACCAAGGATGCCAGCAGCTGGATGATTCCCACCCCGATCCCAGAACAACCAGCACCAGGCACCCCTGAAGCAGACAAGGCTTTGGTGGAGATTCCAGGAAGCTGGTATACCGAAGACATGACCCCTGTAAGTACTCAGACCGAGGTCCGTGTCCCACGCTGATGTTGAGCTTCCCCTTAGCTCGGGTTCTATCCCTACGCCGCGAATACGCAAGGCTATGTCGGCGTAGATCTTGTGGAGAAGATGTGGATGGACCGCTTTGAATGGCTGTGGGAAAATGAAAGCTGGCTAGATGAGGAACCCGGTAAAGGCTATGGGTCAATATATCCGTAAGTCAACAGACAACAATACTGGCCATGACGATATCTTGCCGCTGTGCTGACACAGCTGTCTTTTACAGCATGATCTGGCATCCAGAAAGTTCAGGAAGAGCACACATTGTTGGGATGATCGATCGATTCATCACGAAGCTGGTGGCTAGGATGCGTGCAGCGGAAGAGGGTGAGATCACATTTGAGACTATGGAGATGGTGGCTCGAAGCTGGAAGGAACGCAAATGAAGCATCAAACCAGACCGTTCTATCAACTCGACGGCTTCTTCAATTCGAGAAGTCTTTTTCGAGTTTTATCAATGACCGAACTGCTGACTAAGATGTTCATCGATAACTGACTAAGCGAGATCTTATCGTTGGCTAGAGCTGAAACGGTTAGGGCCAAAAGTTTGTTGCTATTATGACATAATACTACAGTGTAGTCCCACGTGGTCCTACTACTGTAGTTCCACGGTTGACACTGCACTGCAAAGACAACCGCAACACGTCACACGAACCAAGGCTCAAACGACGTCGATGTCGCTACCGCCCTGGGCCGTCGATAGTAGGAAGATGCTTCTGTATTCAGAGTCTGATCGGTCTCCCCGTGGCAGGTCTCCATACCAACAATGTTAAGTCTTCAAGTCACAATGGTCGGCGCCTGTTGACCGCGTACCTCAACTTGTCACCAATGGTCCATTGGATTTCGCAGTGTCGTTGGATATAAGAACCGGTTTTCTGTATTTGAGAACTGATCATCTATCGACTGCAGCGCTCCTGATTCTTTCGATACGAGGCTCTCCCTGCATACTGACTCTTGCTTTCTCGCATGTGCCGAAGATATTGCGGTCATGGCTCCATCTGATCCTTCTATCAATCCTTCCCCGCAAGATGCCCCCTCAATTCCTTCAATACTCCTTGAAGAAGCTGATGCAGCGGCAGCTTCTGCACTTGAGGAAGGAGGAGACGCAAATGTCGCCAGTCCGGGTCCTGAGGGACATGTTCGACACCATGGTGACGCTTCCACCAACGTGGAGGAGGTACCTCCGCCTGCCTACAATGGTGCAGACTATGGCCAGTTAGATATTGACCAGAACGGTATGGAAACGGGTGCTCGGATTGCTAGTGATGGCCGAGTCAACATCAAGATCAACCAGCGCAGTTGCAAACTCACGGACCTGCTCATCCCCGCTCTTCGTCGCCAACTCGAACTGCAGAGAGAGAAAGCTGCTGCGAAGCCTTCGGTTCCTGAAGGCTTAGGCGAGACAGAAGGCTTACCACCTCCTCCTATGAACATTGTTATCCAGATTGTTGGTAGCAGAGGAGACGTGCAGCCATTTGTAGCATTGGGACAGGTGTTGAAGAACAAGTACAATCATCGTGTGAGGATAGCGACTCATCCTACGTTCAAACAATTCGTCAATGAAAACGGCCTCGAGTTCTTCAGTATAGGTGGAGATCCGGCCGAGCTGATGGCATTCATGGTCAAGAATCCTGGTCTTATGCCCGGTTGGGACTCCCTCAGGAATGGCGACGTGGGAAAGCGGAGGCGCGCAATCTACGAGATGATCACGGGATGTTGGCGGTCGTGCATCGAAGCTGGTGATGGCACTGGCGTGCAGGTAACCGACGACAATATGGATACTCGCAGCTTCGACAGTGGCGTTTCTTTGAATGGCGACCTGACGCAGAAACCCTTCATCGCTAATGCCATCATTGCGAACCCGCCCAGTTTTGCACACGTCCACATTGCCGAGAAACTTGGTATACCTTTGCATTTGATGTTTACTATGCCTTGGTCGCCTACGCAAGCCTTCCCTCACCCGCTTGCCAACATCATCTCCTCCAACACCGACCCTAATATGGCCAACTTTGTCACATATGCTTTAGTTGACATGCTGACCTGGCAAGGTCTGGGCGACATTATCAACCGGTTCCGTGAGAGAACCCTCGGCTTAGAGCCTGTCAGTATCATGTGGGCGCCAGGGATGACAAGCCGACTAAGAATTCCATGGACTTACTGCTGGTCTCCTGCCTTAATCCCAAAGCCAGCCGACTGGGGCGACCATATTGACATTTCTGGATTCTTCTTTCTAAATCTCTCTACAAGCTATACCCCTCCACAGGAACTGGCAGACTTTCTAGAGGCTGGTCCTCCTCCTGTCTACATTGGCTTCGGTTCAATAGTGGTCGACGATCCTAATGCGATGACTAGGATGATCTTCAAGGCTGTTGAGCAGACAGGACAGCGAGCAATCATCTCCAAAGGTTGGGGTGGCCTGGGAGCTGATGAATTGGGTATTCCTGATGGTGTATTCATGCTGGGCAATTGTCCTCACGATTGGCTTTTCAACCGCGTTTCTTGTGTTGTCCATCATGGCGGCGCTGGGACCACAGCTGCTGGTATCTTGGCTGGTCGCCCAACTGTGGTCGTTCCCTTCTTTGGTGACCAGCCATTTTGGGGCTCGATGCTAGCGAGGGCTGGTGCGGGTCCACCCCCAATCGCGTACAAAGACCTGACGTCGGACAAGTTGGCGGACTCGATCAAAGAAGCACTGAAACCAGAGTCGCTTGAGCGTGCTAGGGAATTGAGCGCGAAAATCAGGTCGGAAGACGGCACAAGCGTCGGAACTGAGTCGTTCCACAAGCATGCCAATTTGCCAGAGCTAAGGTGCTCTTTGCTGCCAACGCGCACAGCAGTCTGGACAGTCAAGAAAACCAATATTCGACTATCACCCCTAGCTGCTGCGGTCTTGGGGAACGAGGGACTACTTGATTTTTCCGACCTGAAGCTTTACCGGCCTCGAGAATATGAGGCGGAGGACGGCCCCTGGGAACCGATCTCGGGCGCTGCAGCAGCATTGATCGGGACAATCGGCAACCTCTCGATGGGTGTCGCCGACTTCCCCGTGGAAATACTGAGGTCGCTGAGAACGGCTTCGGGAGACCTAAAAGAGATTCGCGAGAAGAGAAAGGCTCGCAGCGGTGCGTCTACACCTATTCCTGGAGGGGAGGCCGCAAGCATAAACGAGGCAAGGTCTAGTGAAGAAACATCAACCCCAACGCTGTCATCTGCTGCATCAACATGGGCAATGTCAGAAAAAAGCCAGGAGGCTGGGTCAGCTTTGCCGAAGGGAAACGCGATGGCAACTGTTATGTCGGCAGACGGATCTATAAGGAGCCCTCAATCTCACCGTCGCAGTTCCTCGCATCACCGCTCTCGTTCTGGGTCGCCTTTGCCGCGTGCCGAAGGTGGCCGGACTCCATCCACAGGCGAGGAGGTTGGTCAGGTCTCACTTGAGACAGCCATAGATGGAGTCAGAGCTGTTGGAAAGATTGTTTCGGCTGGGATGAAATCTCCCCTTGATTTTACACTATCGTTGGCCAAAGGTTTCCACAATGCCCCCAAGTTATATGGTGACGACACAGTCCGTCGAAATGAGAAGATTGTGGACTTCCAGTCAGGCTTGAGGGTCGCAGGAAAGGAATTTGGCTACGGGTTCTACGATGGCATAACAGGACTGGTCACTCAACCTATGGCAGGTGCCAAGAAGGAGGGAGCTGCTGGCTTTATCAAAGGAGCGGCCAAGGGCTTCGGAGGACTTATCCTCAAACCTGGTGCGGCAATATGGGGCCTGCCAGGGTATACAGCGAAAGGACTCTACGCGGAGATCTCCAAACGGTTTGGCAGCTCGGTGCAGAACTACATTATTGCTGCTCGAGTTGCCCAAGGCTACGAGGATTGGAAAACAAGTACTCCTGAGGAGAGGGCACAGATTGTTTCTAAGTGGAGGGAGAGCTTACCTGAACCTCGGAAAAGTGGAGCACCTCAGAAGAAGGAGAAGGAGCGCGAGGCACCAGTCGAAAGCGATACCGGAACGCAAACGCAAACTGGAAGTGGTGAATCTACGGAACTGCCTAGTGGCTTCTGGAACACAAGACATCTCAGCTTCGACGAGCGAAAGGCGCTTGCGGCAAAACGTGACCAACTGAAGAAAGAACAGAAGGAGTTGCAGCGACGAGAAAAGGAGGCTAAGAAGGCGGAGAAGAAGAGTGCTACCAAGGCAAAGATGGGGAGCAACTTCCGGCCTGCTGACCACGAGAACAGCCAGCCCGTGAACCTGGATGATGCTTATGAACACGCCATTCAGACCTCGATTGAAGCCACGAGCAGAGGTGACCCGGTAGAGGATGCGCTCATTGAAAGAGCGCTTCGCGCCAGCTTGCGAGAGTTGCACGGGGCATCTAGGTCTAGGGCCACAACTAACATGGACGAGAACGACGAAGCCTACAACTTGGCGATCAAGGCAAGTATGCAAGAGTACAAGGCCGCACAGGCTGAGCAACAACAGTCTGCGTCGGGTGGATCTGCATCTGTTGCTGTTGAGCATGCCGAAGGAGAAGAAGAAGAAGAAAAAGATGATGAGCTTGAAAAGGTGCTTAAGCAAAGCCTGGAAGAGTTCAAGGCTGCGCAGCCTGTAACTTGGGGTGACCGCACTGGCTGGAAACATTCCGGCGAGCACGAGACCAATATTGCTCCCACCGCCGATGACGACGGCGAATCTGATGACGAGGCGTTGAGACAGACATTAAAGGAGAGCCAAAGACTCCACGTGGAGAATGAGCAGAAGAAGAAAGGCATTGCTGGTCTAGAAGCCTCGATGATGATGACAGGTGGTCTAGATGATGGCCCCGCTGTCGCTAACGACCTGCCCGGGAAGCTCGAGCTTGACGAAGGTATCGGTGACGGTGAGGAACAGGATTCCGTGCAAGGTGAACAACAGCCACACCGGCAGGAGAGCAGTTCTCTGAGCAAGCAGCGGACGGAGGAGGAGATTGTGCTGGAATACGTCAAGAAGCAGAGCTTGTTGGAGCAGGAGCTGGAGAATGCTCATCAGGGGTCGGGGTCGGCCCCGTCCGGCCCTGGGACCAGTGGATAATAGTATATGCTCTTTAAACCCCGGTCTCCCACGGCGCAAGATGGTAGCAGGTTACCACAGTACATATGTTATGGACAGAAATGAGGTGATGAATGCATGCATGCAATGAGTTGATGAATGTTAAGCTTAGCTGTATCTTCCGTTGGCATACTGCTACCTCGCTCAGGTATCTTTGGTTGGGACTGGTACAGTAGATGCACGGTGTCTAGGTAGTCGAATACAGCGTGGACCCCAACTACCTTACGGCAGGTATAGGGAGGTTATTTATTCATTGTGGCAATCGTGTTTAACCTTCCAAGGCTTCATCCTAAGGTCATATGCATTCTTGGTATATATATGTATCTATCTATCCCAAATTACACTATGCTGCAGCAACCTCCACCACATGCTAATACACACCCAACGGGTAAACAGGAGAAATGTTCTTCAGCGGAATTATACTTGGGACAGCATCGTAGACACCAGTGAATTCAACGGATTCATTCAATCCATTAGTGACAGGCGGCCTGCGTGCATGCAAGCGGCCATCGATGGCCTGAGCTAAACGAAGCAATTGGCCTTCTGTCCATGGTAATCCTAGAATCTCCATGCCGATAGGGACCCCGATTGGGGCAGAGGCCGTTGGCGGCGAGAAGCCAATGGGGATAACGACGACAGGACTACCTGTCACGGCGGCCAGGATCCCGTTGCGGCCGTATTGTGATACCGAACCCACGGGGACCACGAGATTCTTTTGTTCTGGATAGATGAGGCAGTCGAGGTTGTTGGAAACAATGGTGTCGTGCAGCGAGCGGGTTAGGTTCGCGATTAGGGTTTGTTTCTGAAAATAACTGCTGTTGGAGGTGGATGAGTGGAGTGCTGTTTGGATATATGAGTATTGGGCTGGGATGACGAGGAAGTCCCTGCTACCTCGCTGATACAGTTCAGGCATGGATTTCGGACGAGGCTCACCCCTCAGGTGGTCGGGAGAGGAAAGATACGCGGTGAGCTGTTCACGGTATTCCAATTGTTGAACGTCCATTGCTGTGCTGATTGCGGTGGCATTGTAGATTTGATTGGTGATGTTGACAATGGTCGCGCCGTGGCTGCGGAGCAAGGTTATCACGGCGTCCATGGCTTGATTGACTGGATTTGTCTCGTTGTTGTTGCTAGTGCGGTCGAAGAACCCCTCGATCACGCCGAAGCGCTTGCCTTGGAGACTGGGGAGTATTCCGGCCTCCTCGTGGGTGAGAAAGGACGTGTAGTCCGTTCCGACGACCGAGGGCGGGATGGCAGCAGTGGCGTTGTCGTTGGCATCGTAGCCAACGCTCGACATGACTGTCAGTGCAGTTGCTATGTCCCGTAAACATCGGCCAATCGCCCCAACAGTGTCTTGGGTGTATGAGATGGGAATAACGCCTGCTCGAGAGATCAGTCCTCGTGTCGGCCGGAAGCTGAATAGACTGTTGGCGCTTGCAGGGCTGCGCAGCGAATTCACAGTGTCGGTGCCCGTGCCGAAGACGGCAAAGGATGCTGCGATTGCCGCTCCAGTTCCCCCGGAACTGCCGCCGGGAGTGCGTGAGAAGTCGTAAGGGTTCAATGTCTGTCCGCCAAGGCTGGATACGGAGAGCCCCTCAAGTGCCAGCTCTTGGAGGTTCACTTTCCCCAGGATCACTGCCCCAGCACGCCGCAGAGCTGTCACCGACGGACTGTCCTGCGCTGGGGTGGACGCGTTCAAGCTCAAACATCCACCAGTCGTGGGCATTGGCACCGCGTCGAAGTTGTCCTTGAGAAGAACGGGGATGCAGAATAATGAACCTGTGGCGTTGCCGCGGGAGAGAGCTTCATCTAGGCTGTCGGCAATGTCCAGGGCGTCCGGGTTGAGCGTGATGACGGCATTGATGCTCGGGTTGAAGTGCTCGATGCGCGTGATGAACGCGCTCGCAATGTCCCGGCATGTCGTTAGCCCGGAGTAGAGCGAGCCATGGAGACTCGAGATGGTGGCTTCGCGAATGTCTATCGGCGCCTGCTGTGTATATGATGTGGCTGCCAGGGAGCACAGCGTCAGAAATGTTGAGATATGCATGCTATGCTCAGCAGCAAAGGGCCCAAACCCCCAACTACCTCTCGTATAGTGTGTTCAATTCCACATCCACCGTGGTCTCTTGCCTACCGCCGTGCCTGGATATTGCACCTGACATGGAGCAGTAGAGCTAGGTTGAGATGTATAAGCCATATACTGGCACAAACAGTTTCGACAGGCAACAGAGCGGCGGACTATACCTCGGCCACGGGCAGGGAGATCTCCACCTCGAGCTCACCTTATGGGTCTCGACCTTGACGATTCCCGGTTCTGGAGGTGTGTGACGGCCAACCTACCTGGGTAGCTCGGGGATGCCTACCGTGTACCAATGTTTCCATGCAGTACAAGAAGAGAATGATGTTTCATGGCTGATGGAGAGAGCGGTGAACAGGGTCGGCTGGGACATCAGCTGCGGGAGGCTGTGACTAATCAAGGTAGTCACGTGAGGTGCAGACTGCGCACGTGACTGGGTGACTGCTTCGAATTCCGAGCTCGCTTGATGTTGAGACTATTGCTTCAGGTCTGTCAGTGATGAAAAGTCGGCCTCCCCAGAATGCAACACGAGCATGGCTTCGCAGCTACGCTACATCTCGCCGGTCCACCTTGTCTCGCTCCGCGTCTGCAGCATCTGCACAGACCCGCCGATGTGAAATCTTGGACTTGCTCCCGTTGACCGACCGCTTCCATATCCAGATCAATGGACCGGCCGAACTAGGTCCAACCTGCACTCGAAGACGTGTATAGGCCTCCGGACGCTCTTGATCAGATCGATCTGAACAAGGTTCCCTCGTCCGCGGGCTCCGTAGCCTCCTGCACGACCAGCTGATAACAAAGTAAATCGAGCGATCGTGAATTGATGGGACAACCAGGTCAACACTGCTTGACCACCATCCGCGCGAGAGGAATGAAATGCATTCGCCAGTCTCTTGGTAGTTGTCATGTTTGACGTGTCCGGCCTTGCACGACGATCTCGAGGTGTTGGGCAAGATGAGCGCAGCTTAGTTCCCTGGCGGGCCGACGCAACGGCAACAACCTTTGTTCCCACAGCATCAATGCGGTCGGCCTGCGAGGCGGCGTCCTTCAAGTTCGTTTACTCTCAAACTTGGACTCCTCTCCGGCTTCATTTCCATCATTATCTTCATCCCCATAAGTCCAGTAAGGCGGCCTGTTGGCACTGCATTCAACAAGCACGACACGATGTCACAGCGTGCACCCGTGGCTGGTCCACAACTAGAGATTCTGACGTTCGGTTCAGAAGAAAGAGATGATTTGTATCTATATATCTCAAACGTTTCATCAAGGTCTTGCTGGGGCGTCGCCCCATCACAAACGTTCAGTGGTCAGCGCATCTGCCCCTGGTCTGCAGGCCGCAGGATGATGGGCCAAGGCAGATCCAGCGGGTTGGAGGCGTCTGATTCGAGGTGTCCTACCGCGCCGCTGCCTGTAGCACGCCTGCTTTGGTTGCCTTTTTGCGCCTCCTTTATCTTTGTACCCAACGATGACAACCGGCAACCTGGCGTTGAGCCTCCAAGAGGACGAGCCATACGAGCGTCGCGTCGTTTTGACCAAGCCTCCAGACCCTACAGGCTTTCTTTCGACCGGGCATGACGCTCGATACGCCCATTCGGCGTGGCAAGCCATCAGACCAAGCGCTCTAGGCCCATCTGTACCTCGAACAGGGACTATGGAGAAGAGGTTGCATATGCGCATAAGAGGATAGATATGGCGGTGGGTGGCGGGGTAGCGTGCAGGCTGCCCGCCGTGAGCGCAATCATGTGTTCACTTCCAGTTCGTTGCTGGACTGATGAGCCTCCCGGGCTTTGGACTGACTGGCTTTAGGTGGACTTTGCCCTTGTCCTCCTTGTGGTGTCGGTTGAAGCCCGCTAATGCGAACTTCGCCTCGTCGCCTTACCTACTGGGCCTGAGAGGCTAGCCAACTCATCCACCTCGTTACTACTGTACACTCAATCATGCCCAAATGTCGCCCATTGCAGCCCAATCCCCTACGTGTCCGTTGGCAATGCTTCGGCCAAGGCTGGAGTTATCGTACTGACCGAACAATTGCGCTCGTTGCTACCTATCTGGTGTTGAGTCAATGCATCATCTGGTTCTATAGGGTCTCAATCTGCGTCATCTCTCTCAGCATGCTCATTCGATCTGGCCTTGCCGCATCCCTCGAATCGCCAGTCTGCGTTGTGGCCGAGGTCCTACAGCCGCCGGACCACCATTGCCAGCGATAGCCTTTGTCGTGACCTTCGCCTGAATCCCACGCAGTGGCACTGGCACTCGTTCCACCACAGCCATGTCCAAGCAGGGCTCCAAGTCCAGCAAGAAACAGAAGCGGGAGGTCGACAGTGGTTCTGACGACAGCGATGACGACCTGCAGCCCATCCATTTCTTCGTGCCTGGCGAGAATATTAACGCCGCCGTCCTCGTCGAGTATGTCACCCAATATGTCGATAGGACCGCAAAGATCACTTCAAGCCATCATCCCACAGTGAGGACAGTCTGGGGGTATGAAAACGAAGAGAAGACTGATGGTGGTTTAGGACAAAACGCGGACAGGTTTCAATGTCCTGGCAAAGAAGACCCTCAATTCTGTGAGCCTGAGACCTTACCGAGCCTTACGGATTGCATCGAAAACTTACTCTGGTTTCAGGTCAGCCTCCGCGATATCATCAGCGATTCGAAGGATTGGGATACGGAAACACAGAGCAGTATGAGCCCTACTGCCTCAGAAGAGGGATTTTCTACATCGTGTTGACCGCTGCCTAGGGAAATTCCGCAAGAATCCATATCGGTATTCCGACTCGGACACCGCGAGACGCCGAGCACGTCAGGGAGCCTCCAAGGGCGGGACGATTCGACCAGCACAGCCGCAACGAGAGACTGCGGCCGATCCAAATGAAAACTATTCACGCCAAAGACCGACTGCGGTACCGAACCCCGGCAAGGTTCCTGCACAGTACGGCTCGCATCAACCACCTCAGCCTCGCGACTTTGCGAGAACTGCCAGTACGGCAGGTTACTTCCCAGGCACATCGAGGGCCGATTATGGGGCGACATACAACATCTATAACACCATGGCATCCACATCATACAATACTAATATATCACCAAGTGGCGACGGTTCTGGACTCAGCTATATTCCTCAGGTAACCAAGCCAAGTCCAGACTACCCTCCACCATCATACGACCAATCCACAATGAGAGCACCTCCACGGCCTCAGCCTCCATCTCAACCAGACCCGGACTCATTTGATCAAGATGATAAACCGCCAACAAGCCAAGCTACGAATCTAAATCCTTTGCGGCCACCAGGAGAAGAGGGTTCACGGCCATATAGCTCCCAGTCTCGGAGGCCGTCGGGCTACGAGGACACCATCCGGAGGTCCAGTAACAGAGGGTAAGGTTTCTAGATGGAAGTTGGCAGGATCTTTCAAGTTCCAATGGTTTGTAGCCATGTAAAGGCGACATGAAAGGAGTTTGGTCAGCAGTATGGGCACATCCATTCGTCGAAATGTGTGTGCGTCCTTGTCCTCTGCGGTTATGCGATCTGGGAATCTGAAGCGCATTGTGTCATATCTGCCTTTGACTGCACCATATTTGCCTGTTGCGGCGGCACCAGAACTTGTTCGCTGCACGACCGCTTTGAGCTTATCCAAAGCATCGGTCATGTGTGAGCCATCCGATGGGAAGGATCGATATCGGGCCCCTACTGAGGTGCGACCTCAGGGAAACCTCGCTTGCAAAAGCGCAGTCAACGGTCTTCCTTCGATTGAAATACTTGGTCGGTCGCACAACTGGTGCAGCTTAACTCATGACGGAGGCCCTCCCGGGGCTCGAACTCGGATTTGATAGAGTTGATGACCATTCAATTTGTCAACATTGCACAGTTACTCGAGCCTCAATTGTGCCACGGAAGAAGTAGACCGGATGGGATGGCACGGTGAAGGCATCTTCGAAGTCTGCTTGGTGAATAGACGGGAAGGACCATATATATGATTATGATATACCTACTCTTTCAAGAGTCGGGACAAAGTATTGCTTTTGGTGCCGCAAGTCCATCTACTTGGGACTGGCACCTGCCTGGCAGTTTCCGGGGGCTGCTGCACTGGCAGAGACGTATCCAAGCCTTCTAAGTTCCCAACAGCTCGCGTTACTAGCTAGTCTGTGGCAGCCGTCCTGCTCATGGTCGCCGATGCGCGGCGGCGAAAGAGAAATTGACACGCGGCGGGATCTCGTTGCCTGCTTCGTACCCAATAGGCCGAGCTGGGCCGTGTCTGCCCAACGACAGCCTGAGCGGGCAATCACCAGTCAAGGATCACTACCTAGGTACTTGCTGGCCGTCCTTGCAAGATCATGTGAAGGACGCCATCAAGCCAGGGTCGTCGAGCGGATGAGTGAGCCTCAGATGTTCGCGGGCCGGTCACAGCATGGCATGTCTGTGGCCTACGCCCAAAACCTCGCAGCGGCAGTGATGAGGAATCTGATGTCCCGATTCCAAGTCCTCGAGGGAAGAATGCACAAATACCTTCAAGAGTCTCAACAGGAATCGTGGACCGTGATCGGTGCCATAAGCCACGGCTGAGGGGCTATGGGCTATTTGTCGGCTGCAATCTTACTTGGTCGGATACAAGTCGACCGCCCACGCCACAGACGGCCTAAGGCAGCAGAGCTGATTGGATACAAAGGGACTTTGCATACGGACTAAACTAACAAACCCGACCTGTCACGCTGAAATGCATGTCTTACGAGGGCCACGACAGTCGAGACGACGAGCCTGCCATGGCCACGGCCCTTCGACCACCCACCCCCCCTCTCCCATCGAGGGGTTCCTTTCAGGTGACGAGCCGCTGTTGCAAGGCAAACACTCCGTCCTCCCTGTCAAACCGCTGGCAGCCGGACAAGGCGAGCAGCGTTGGCCGAGCCGTCTGCTTCAAAGCTGATCCCAAGCCTCGCGGCGAGCCTCAGGCTCTTGACTCAAATCTTCGTTCTAGGCAGTGATGAACGTTGAGCAGCGCGTTTCAGCGTCAAGGCCATCGCGATGGCCTTGAGTCCAGGGACAACCGAGAAATCGAAGATCAACCAAAGCGCCGCGCCGACTTCTTCTCAACTAGAGGCGCGCGAAGGCCCCGCGCCTGCTGAGTGGCAAGCGGTGAAGGAGGAAATCCGGCTGCTGTACGAAAAAAAGCCATTGCGAGATGTCAGGACAATCTTGGAACAGCGCCATGGCTTTCGCGCGACGTATGTAATATGCAAGCTTCCGACCATCTCGAGGTTCATTTCTTTTGCTGAGTCGGGCTTGACACTTAATCAACGCCCGCCGGACCTGACCCGTCTTGACTGACTTTCCGTGTCTGATGCAGCGAGCGGATGTATAAAGCCCGACTTTCACAGTGGGGATTTAGCAAAAACTACTCGGACAGAGACTATCAGATATGCGCGGTGCTGAACCACGTCCGTCAGAAAAGTGGTAAACGAAACACGGCGTTTGTCATCCATGGCCACAAGCGCTCCCTCAAAGACTTGCACAAGTACATCAAAGGCCGCAAGATGTCCGAAGATGATTTCCTGGCATCCGCACTTAAGAACATCGGCTTCAACGACCATCAACAGGCCCAGAACGCTCATGTCAGGGCCTATACGCCAGAGCCTGAAGGCGAGGCCAGCGGTTATGACCAAGGGCTTCGTTCCTGTGATGCGTCCACAGCACGCGGCTGGTCAGACGCCACACCTAGCAAGGCTGTCGCTCATCTCTCGCCTATAGGGGCGGCGACGGACTCCGTATCAGGCTCATCAGGCTGTGGCTCACATTTCCTCGGTCATCCGTACACGCCCTCATCTCAACATCCATCACCGCATGACGCTGCCTCGCCAGAATCGACCATCCGGAATCCTAGGACGCACTCGGTGTCCTCGAACCAGCAATCGCTCTACTCCTCTGAGTTTTCACCCGGACGAGGAAGTGCCCCGTGGTTGTCCCATGCCGCTCCATTTTCTTCCTTGTCGCCCCATCCACCCATAGGAACTGTCAACGACGATAGCCAAGCCCGCAAGACGGACCAACACACCCGCACTGGGACTCCTTGCCAGCGACTAGGCAAAGATGTAGAGCACATGGCGCTCCAAATCATCGATGCACCCTCACTCAAATCCCTGTGCGGCCACGACGACATTACGTCGTGGAGGTTGATGAGCGACACGTCGTCGACAGACTCCGAAGACTACGAAATGGTATGTCCCAAATGTCACGAACTGACCCGAGATCATTTCATCAGTCTACCGAACCTCGAACATCCTCATGGGGCTAGGCGGAACATCCTCAATGACAACCGTGGCGAGTCATCAGAAGGCACCTTTTCTATGCCAGCTTCATCTCGTGGGCACGAACACTCTTGGAGGTGGGTGGCGCGGTGCTTCTCTGCGTGCATATACATGAGCAGGGGCAACGACGAATTGTCCCGGATTAGCCTGGCTGATGCGGACGCCGAGTTCGAAAAAATGCTGGCTCCTCAACAAGATCCCAAAGTTCTACTGGCGCTTAATCAGACACTGTCAATCCTACATATGCACGACCAGGGTGCCATTTCCAAGACCATCATGTCCTCGGCGTACAAAGTGGCAGAACGGGTGCTAGGCCGAGATGACCCTTTGACCATCATGGTGCGATGGATGGTCCATATCGCCGACCTCGATTGGCAGAATTGCGACATCACCAGCCTGACTCTGAGCAATGTGCACACGCAGCTTATTCGCCGGCACGGCCACACGGACTTGCGGTCAATCGCATGTCTGTATTGTTACGGCTACATGCTTAACGTGGAGCGACAGCTCGAACAGGCCGAGTTGGTCCTGCGCAAAGTGTACGAGCTCTCGTGCGCCAATCTGGGCCGGTGGCATCTGCAGTCCATCTCGGCCTTGACCAACCTGCATCGCGCGCTTGAGAGACAAGGACGCATCGATGAGGCCATCGAAGTTCTAGAGATTGCCATCGCCGATTCACGTGAAACCTTGGGTCAGAACCACCCGCGCAGACTTGAGAGCATTCGAACACTGGGCATGATGTATGAACGACAAGGACGTCTCGACACCGCCGAGACCTTGTACTGGCGCGTCCTAGAAGGTCGGATCAAGATGCTCGGTAGGAAACACCATTTTACACAAGGCATGAAAGGCGACTTGGAGGCGTTTCTGAGGCGCAGGGGAAAATGGACCGTACATAGACGCTACACAGTCACAACACCTAACAACCAGGCATTCGATGGGGCCGCCAAATCCGGCCGCCGCGACGGTCAACACACGAGTGCACCCGCTGAGAATCAGAATCCGCGGGTTGGAGTACATTCCCACATCAAGGCGGAGGTCTGGCCTGATGCCATGGTCGCAGTCGTCGAAAGCGACGAACAGCTGCGTCTGCACGATCTCTTTGAATGGGACCCGGAGGATAAATGGTACGATACCGATAGCAAGATGCACGAGGCCAACAGCGCCGCGGCTGGAAACAGCATAGATTCGACAGAGGACACGGTGCGCCAGGCAGAGGCGTTCTGAATGCCCGCATGAGACTTGCATTGTGCACTGGAATACGAGGCCGGCAAAGACATACCGACTTGAGAGAACTCGCCCGGGGCTTATGTTGATGAAGAAACGCCTCTTTTTGGTCCGCTCAGTTGGAAGCAGCACAGCTCTCCAGTGTTGTTCTTCTATGGCGCCTCCTGTTTCGCCAGCACTTATTTCTACTACATTGGACAAGTTTCCAATGGCGCGGGACCTGAACTACCATCTCGGCCGCTATCCTGACTAGTGCCTCCATGGCATTGATCACGGCTTCTCTTCTGGTGTAAGTTACACGCCCTGACTCTTAGTCCAGCCCACGACCAGTCAGTCAACAAGTCGTCGCGGCTTCCTCATCACCGCCACTGCAGCTCGAGTGCCCGTGGTCAATTCTCAAAAGGCAAGCCGCTTTCGAGCCTCTTCGCACCGTAAATGCCGGCAATGTCGCCCTTTGGGCCTTGGGTTTCCTTGACGACTTTGAGATAGGAATCGGCCAACTCGACATTTTTCATGCGGCAGCCAGATTTCTTGGCCAGAGCCATGGCATGGCGAGCGTCCTTTCTGGCCAGATCGACGGCAAACAGCGGTTCTTCTCGTTTGTAGTAATCGCCCGTGCGCAAACGGTTGGAGTAGGCGGTATACGGGCCCGGGAACATGATCTCAATGAACTTGTGCAGCTCGTCGACGCCGAGGCCGGACTTTTCGGCAATGACGTGACCCTCGGACAAGGTCTCGACCATACTCACAATAAACGTGTTTCCAATGATTTTGAGCAAAGTGGCCTTGCTGGGTTCCTGGCCCGAGAAGTCGATGTTCTCGCGGCCCATGACGCCCTTGCAGTATGGCTTGACTTTGTCCACAGCATCGACATCCTCGCCGGCCAGAACGCAGATCAATTGACCCGAGTCGGCCATGGCGGGCGCGCCGAAGACGGGACACCCGACGAACCGGCCGCCTTTCTCTTTGATTAACTTGTTCTCTTGCGCCGTCGTGTCCGGGTGCACGGTGCTGCAGTCGACGAGGATCTTGTTTTGAATGCCTTCGGGGGTGGATAGGATTTGTTCGAGCGTCGACAGGACCGCGGCGTCGTCGCCTAGGCAGTAGAAGATGATGTCGGCTTTGGATGCGGCTTCGGATGGGCTGTTTGCGACGCTCGAGTGGCCCAGCTGTGTGGAGAGGGATTGCGCTCGGGATGTCGTGCGGTTGTAGATGATCAGTGGGTTGGTCAGGTTGCCTTTTTCAACGAGGTTCTTGCACATTCCCTATAGGCAATGTCGGGTGGTTAGTTTAGTGGTTGTCTGGTTGGCAACAGATCTTCGGTTGGCGTGAGTATGAGAGGGTATGCGTGACAATTCGATGTGGTTCTGGCTGTGTTGTTAGGTACATGTACTTACCCTGCCCATGTTGCCTAGGCCTAGCCATGCTAATTGAGGTGCCATCTTGCACTGGCCGTTCGTTGCAAGGCGGTGTCTCAGAGGTAATAGTCAATGATTGATATATATCCTGGAAGTAGAGTCGGTTGTACAAGGTGGGTAGGGTTCAGTCCGTATCTTTCCGTCTAGCTGGTGTGCCTTCCAGTTAAGGTGGTTAAGCTGCCGCCTGCTCTGCAAATGTCTTTATTATTTCTTTGGCTTTTTTACAGTAGTATTTCGTGGCCATTTAGTAGTAGTACTGAGATCCGAGTCCCCTCCACGATAATAAGTTCCGGCTCTGAGATGCGGGAGATGTTGACACTGGTAGCGTCACGGTGGGACCAGATTCGGCGGGACCTGAGGGGCAGTAGGATCTCGTATGAGTTCAGGTTGCTGACAAAGCCGGGGGAGTTCCGGAATCACGTGGGGTTCTTGTGTCACGTGGGGACCTTTGTCTCGGTATCACGACACAGCTATGTACCTAGACTATGGGTCATCGTCCTCCGTGCCGTCTTCATCTTCATACTATACTTCATGAATTGCCGCTCGATTGCGGACGTAGAATCTACAATCTTTAAGATACTAGCGAGCCAGTCTCGTAGCCTGCGTCAGCGAGAGGTGAGTCGCGTCTTCCGCCTGACTTACCGCTCTGGTAGGTACGGAACGGATCGATTCGCAGGGAAAATCCGCTCTACAATTTGCGCAACATTTCAGCCGCGTGAGCGGTTTATTCAAACTAAACCGCATGTACTGCATCGACTCACAGATCGAACAGCTCAGGTATGCTAATCTCGTTGCTGGCATGTCCAATCATGTTTGTGGAGCGAGCTACATGGACCGCAGTGGAGGAGCGCTTTGGATACCGCAAGCGCTTTTCCAGTCCAACCGACCTGTGAGATATAAAGAACATCGGTTCAAGGTAGGGGATGTCGTGGCCATCATGACATGGATTAAGCTTGCTTTACAACCTGTGCATTGTATTGAGACAGAGCCTTTTTCTGTTCTCTATTCTTCTTAACCATGGCATCTTCCTTCAAAGCATTGGGGTCTGCGGCGCTACCATGGCTCTGGCAGAGACCCTTCACCTCCAAGCATGTTGTGTCCGCCCTCGCTTTAGGTACTGTTATGATCTTGGTCACCTGCGCTTTCTATACATCATTCCTATACCCTGAACTATTTACGCCGTTGAGGAAAATCCCCACTCCGCCAGGCCGGTCGCTCCTCAAGGGAACGACGGCACCATCCACGGCGACATCTCATGCGGCGCGCCTGCGCTACTGGACGAAAACGGTCCCCAACGACGGCCTCCTTAGGTATTATCTTGAGGGCAACCAGGAACGAGTGCTGGTCACCAGTGTGAAAGCGTTGCAAGAGATCCTGGTCTCGCACGAAGCCGAGTTCACCAAGCCCAAGGCCACGAAAGAGCGACTTCGGTATATCACCGGTAATGGCCTCCTGCTGGCCGAAGGGGAAGAACACAAGGTTTGTGTTATGTTGTCCTCTCCTTTCCTGGCGTTTAAAGTCTGAGAAAATGTACCTGCACAGATACAGCGCAAGGCTCTCATGCCATCATTCTCCTTCCGACACATCAAAGACTTGTATCCGGTCTTTTGGTACAAGGCAAGGCAGTTAACGCAATGTCTTGAAAAAGAAGTCAAGAACAACGACCGCTCCGTGGTTGTCCTCCGGGGCTGGGCGACCCGGACCACTTTGGATATCATCGGTCTTGCGGGCATGGATCATGACTTTGACTCTCTCCACGATCCGCACAACAACGTGACCCAGCAGTACCAGCGGATGCGACAGAAGCCGGCACGGTGGGAAGTCGTTCTTGGATTGGTGGTGTCGCTCTTTTCTCCCCGATGGGCCACGATTGTCTCGAAACTGCCCAGCAACCGCCGGAAGCAGGTCCAAGAAGCCTCCAGGTACATAAGAGGCGTCTGCAGGAGCATCATCCAAGAAAAGATGGATAAAATGAATGCAGGCGGCGAGGATAGTAAACAAGTCGACATCATCTCCGTCGCATTGAGAAGCGGTATCTTCACCCATGAAAAACTCGTGGATCAGATGATGACCTTTCTCGCCGCTGGACATGGCACTACCTCGCATGCTCTTCAATGGGCCGTCTATGCTTTGTGCAGGGACATCCAAATCCAGAAGCGATTACGAGAAGAGATACGAAGCCGACTGCCATCCATCACGGATGATGAAACTCCAATTTCGGCCGACGACCTTGATGGCCTTCCCTATCTTCATGCCTTCTGCAACGAAGTGCTTCGATTCTATCCGCCCGTTCCGGTCACGGTGCGCGAGGCTCTCCATGATACCAGCGTTGGCGGCTACCACATCACCAGAGGAACTAGGTTCACCATCGCTCCTGGCGTCACAAACCTTGATCCGGAGCTATGGGGTCCGGACGCAGATAAGTTCGATCCCGAGCGCTGGATGAGAAAGGGCTGTGCGAATACCGGTGGTGTGCGGACCCATTTTGGGTTTTTGACCTTCATCCATGGACCGCGGAGTTGCATTGGATCTACCTTTGCCAAGTCGGAACTGACTTGTTTGGTGGCTGCGCTGGTTGGCAGATTTCACATGGAGCTGGAGAACCCTGACAAGTCGGTAGAGTCGACGAAACGTGGAATCGGCGCGGCTCCGGGAGATGGAGTGCGAGTGAGACTTGAGGTCTTGGATGGGTGGTAGAAGCAGATGACAAACGTTGGTCATAGTAGTAGATAGTGCTAAAGCTTCACTGCAGTAATAGTGGTACTAGTAGCGGGTTTCTCAGCCTTGTGTCTTCAGGTTTTGGTTCAAGTTTCATCCACCGCAGTGTAGTAATATCAATTTTCCTCTCGTATTTAACCGCAGCCCTTTTGCGAAAACATGCATCAGGAAAGTGCATCTATGCTGGTGGTACATCGAGAGATATATTATTCACACGGCTTTTTGGAAGTGGTGGTGGGACGATAGCAAACAGCTTACTTACTACTCCTACTGGCAAACGAGCGATGTTGTGTGGCTGGGGAGCAATGACACTGGAACTATTGTTATAGCAACATCGTTTATTCAAATGCATCTTCCGTTCCACTTTCCTCTCACTTCCCCATTCGCAACCATGCCTTGACAATCCGTGACCACACCCGCATTTCCCAATGGTGCGCGGCAGGAAGCCCAACCTGGTTGCCTGCACCAATTGCCGGCAAGCAAAGGTACGTTTCTTTCCCACCCACGAAGAACAAAAGCAAATCGAAGGGAGTGAGTGCGGTGCCTAAACGGTACAACAGCGCGCGTGCGACAAGCATCTTACGTTTCCGGGCCCTTGCACAAGATGCAGAGACACCGGCAGGGTGTGTTCGGTGGACCCGGACTTTCGACGCGAGAGAAGAAAAGAGTACGTATGTTGATTTCAAGTTGTGCTATGCCAGACCTACCTATCTACTTATTTGTAGTTATGGTCTGACTTCCATTCTGCACGGTCATGATCTGACCTGTTTGTGTTGTTGCTGTATCAGACGACTCACGCGTGTCGAGCAAGAACTCCAAGAAGCCCGCCAGGGCCTGGGAGCGACATCGGTCAGCAACGAAACCAGTCTGAGCAATGAAGATGCTTCTCATTCTCCGGCCCCTGCTCCTACCATACCGCGTCGATCTACCACTCGGCCCAGACAAACAGCGCGGCGGCCACTGCTTCGGCCAGACGCACCGCCGGAAAGGGCCATTCGGGGCGTTGACCTTGCGGCGCAACGGATCAAGGATCTTCTCGACGAGTATGTATACGTTATCTTACTATCCAAGCCCTGAGAGAGGTCTCGGCGTGGGTATGTTTTTGGGATATCGTTTTCTAACTTGAAAGGTTCTTCACCAACTATCATCCATTCTGTCCCATTCTTCCTGACCAATCGCGCTTCCTCGACTATTCGAATCCATGTCCGTTACTTTTCTGGACGGTGCTGGTCACTGCCCTGAGAGGCAAACCCGAGCATCAAGCACTATACTCGACCATCGCGGAGACTGTGGCTGCCATGGCATACGACACTGTGCAGCCGGCCGCGGCCTCGTTCCAAGCAATGCAAGCCCTCCTGCTTCTCTGCCAATGGCCTCTCCCGTTCGGGAAATCTCAGGACCCTTCCCATTCGTTCGTCGCGCTGGCTACCAACATCGGCCTCCGAATGGGGCTTCATCGACCTCGTCATGCAGGCGACTTCGCGGCGGACGCTTCTAACGACCCCGAGACCGAAATCCTGCGGCGGAAGACGTGGGCGGTGTGCTTCATCACAAATTTGAGGTAAGTTGCGCGTTTGATTTCTCTTCTCAACCTTTTTTGCCATTTCGTTTCACGTGGACCACTATTCACGGAATGATGGTTACCAGTGTAAATGGCGGCCTAGGCCTCCCAGCCACAGTGCAGCTAGACCAAGGTCTGCTAGAATTATTAGCGACCAGACCGGCCTGGCTGCCAGATCTGCTGTGTCACCAGCTCCATATCTCTCGACACACATTCAACATCTGCTCCAGTCTCGGATGCTGCGAGTCGTCTAGCACGGGACTATTACCCGCAGCGGCACCCGTCGTGCGCATGTTCGAGACAGAACTACGCGCCCTCGAGTGCCGGTACTACGCGTCCTGGTCGCCGGTAGAATACATTATTTTCCTGGGCTGTCGGATGATATTGTATACGTTTGCAATTGCATCGCATGATAACGACGACGATAACACCAGCAACAGCAACAATGGTGGTACTACTAGTGGTTTATACAACAACTCTTCATCATCTTCGGGAGGAAGTTTTGTGGCCATCGAGTCGCTATCACATTGGCTGGTTCGAGGGTACGTGGCGGCGACGGCGACCGTCCAGACGGCGTCCCGGGTTCCAGAGCAGTTGTTCCACGCCCCGTCTCGCGTGCAGAAAATGGTCGCCAACGCCGTCTGTTTCTTGTTGCTTTTGAAATGCTCCCGACATCACGGGCTTGTCGAAGACAGTGTCTTGTCCGGCAATCTCACTCACGGCTGGCATATCTTGCGGCGCCTCTCAGTTGTGCCCGGCGATTTCATGGCTCGAGCCTCCATGCTTTTCGAGCGCTTTATCACCAGAACAGCGTATATTGATACCACCACCACCCGCGACGGCGGGCCGGGTCACGTTCAGCGAACTATGGCCTTTCTTCCCATCAGGTCCAGAATGGGTGCGAATGTTGCGCTGAGTGCCGTGTTGAGAATAAGGTACTGCTTGGCCAATCATAACAATAACAATAGCAATAGCAGCAACTTGAACTCCTCTACTTTGGCAACCTCGACCTCGAGTTCTCAGGGCCGTGGTCATGGCACGGCGGCCACAGCAGATGGCCCAACGGCTGCTGTAGCGCTTGATGGCGCCCAAGTGCCGCCACCAGACTCGGATGACTTGCTAAACAATGCCCTGGCGGGCAACGGGCCGTCGTTGGACGACTTCAATTGGGACGAGCTTTTCTCAGAGATGGCGGGCTACTCCAGTTTTTGAAAGGCTGCTCACCGGGTTGATGAGCATCTCATCAGGATACATCTCATGGACCCCTCGAGCCCCACGGCGAGAATAGACAGCTTGGCTGGGGGCCCGTTCACTACTGGGTCGATACCGCCGCTCTTATTAGTCCTGGATGCGTTTCCATGAAATATCGCAGGACCCGGACTGACAGATGGCGTGTCTCGAAGGGACGACAGGAATACAATTTTCAGTGATTGATGAACAGCGACCAATCTTGCCGATTGTCCCGACCACCTGAGGACCATTGTTCAAGTGGTACTCTATCCATACCATACAGTACAACTCGATTTGCTTTCCTGCCGCCATAGCCACAATCATATCGCCAATGGACAACGCCACGCCAGATCCAACACAGTTCGCCGCCCATCCAAATCCTGAGAGAAGCCCCTCCCCATATTCCTGAGTTCAAAACGACGCGAGTCACAATAACACAAAAGAGTCCATTCGGATCATTCCTCGGCTCGCCGTTTGGTCAAGGTATCCACGACCCGACCATAGAATTTCGCGGCATTTTGTCTCGCAAACGTGATGTCCTCAGTCAGATAAGTCGGCATCAACTCGATCATGTCGCGATCACGATTGGCATCCAGGAGAGGCGTGTACAGGAATTCCGTCTCTTCAAAGCTGGCGGTCCTGGCATCCTCTTGATCGACGTACAGCTTGAAATGGAGTGCTAAACAAGTGGCACCAATTAGTCCTAACGTTTCAACGCAAACACACCAAAAACCGACAATCTTGGGATAGTATAGTACTTACTGCCATTCCGACCAGTCTGGATACAGTCATAAGTATCGCCTTCGTCTGTCCTCTTGACACTTCGAATAATCAGACCCGTCAAGTCGCTGTACAGGTCTTCCTTCATCTGTGCGATCTGGGCAGCTTGAGCGGCTTCTGCACTTCCAATCATTGCTGGTCGTTGGGCAACAACAGCCTTCATGGCGCTTCCTGGTGTTTTGGCTCCTCTTGCATTATTATTGTTATCGACAGAAGGCGCTCGGGCCGCGGCCAGTTTAGCCTGCAGAGCCTTGTTCTCGTTTTGGGCGGCGGATAACGAATTTTCCAGGTCAGAAAGAGCCTTGCGCATGGTCACCATTTCTTGCTCCTGGGTCTGCATCTGTTTCTTGAGCTTGCGGGCTTCTTGGGCCAGAGGAGCCTGGGCAGCCAGCTCTTTTTTCAGAGATGCAATCAAGTCGTTGGACGCCGCCATGGCGGCGTCGCATTGCTTGCGCAGTTTCTCCATGTTCGTGCTGGCTTCGTGGATCCCGACTTCTTTGAGATTGCGGTATTTGAGGTCCACGTTCTCGAATTTGCGTGTAATGTCCCCTAGTTTGCGGCGGAGGCTGGGGTCTCCTCCTCTGTTGTCGGTGTCGGATGCGCTCCCTGCCCTTCGTTGCGCTGCATATCCTATTGTCGTCGGCTCATGTCTCGCTCTGGAAGTGTCTCTGGTGGTGCCTGTGGCGCGGTTTTGTCTCGGTATTGGTTTTGCTGCCGCTGCTGTTGTGACGACCGCCGGTCTAGGGCCCTCCTCCTCTTCTTCCATTTCATCGACTGCATCGGACTGCTGCTCTTCTTCTGCCTCGACGGTAGCCTTGAGTTGCTGCTGTTGCTGCTGGGCAGAGGACGCTTTTTTGGATGTAGTAGTAGCTTTGGACGATTTCTTTGCAATTTTGGGAGCTGCATCTTTAGTGTTGGTGCGGTTGTTCGGTCGTACATTGGCCACCGGTGACGCCTCGACATCCATTCCATCCTCTGTCGGTTCATTGTTGGCCTCTACTGCCGCTTTCTTGGTCGCATTGGCCTTGGATTGCTTGGTCCGGGCGACCTTTTTGCGTTTCGGTTCAACCACTTCCTGGGTGACTTCAACATCATTGTGATCGTCATTCCCATTGTCCGCGGTTTCTGTCTCCTCAATGTGTTCTTCCAGAGCCTGAGCCTTCCGTTTCGCCGTGGTCGTGCGCTTGGTCGCGGCGGCTTTTTTCGCGCCTGTTGTCGGCGCAGGGGCGGGCGCGACTTTCTGAACCTTTGATCTCGTCTTGGTGGGCATGGTGACGCGATGCCGTTTCTTCCCTCTCTTCGCCTGCGCGGGTTGGGCTTGGGCTGCACTTGCGGCGGCGCTCGCGTCGGAAGCCGAAGACAAGATCGAGTTTTCGTCGATGAAGTTGGTTGTCGAATCCTCCATGGCGGACTCGACTAGGTCTGCGATGCCTCTCATTTTGAATCGCGCGTCGGTAGTGAAGTGTAGGACGCTCCTAGCTTAAACACAGATGCATGCGATCACGGAATCTTCACCGTTGGCACTGCGCGCGTAGTGCGAATTGTCTCAGATAGTTAGTAGTCGTGTGCGAATTGGGTTCTGCAGCGTCAGTTTGTTTAGAGCGCGGTAAACAGTCGTCCTGATCAGGACTAGTGCACTTCTCACTTATCTTATCATCACATGTCACTCACGGCTCGGCTCCTGATTGATCGATTTTCCCGTGCGCGCTTTTGGCAAGGCTTAACCACCTGCAATACTAAGCCCTCGCAGTCGCAGATCACAGCAACCTTTCATCTTCAGCGGTTTCGCTAACATCTTTATCCACAACTCATGATCTCGCGTGCACTGTGAAAGAATTCCACCATGTCGCCGGATAGGGGAGGTGCCTGGTGGCATCGAATTCTCGAAGAGCTTGCCGTCACAGCGCCTCTGGTACGTCCTTCCTTTGGACACCGCAGCATCTCTCTCCGATGCACCGTGGGTACGGGCTAACGCCTCGCAGGCAATCGGAGGCTATTACCTCGTCAGATATGTGTTGAGACAGATGAACTACGACCCGGAGGCGGAACAAAAGGAGCAGAACCGAAAACAATCCTCGGCCATCCTGCGGAGGTTGGACGAGCCAAAGAGCGGCAGCCAGCAGGCGGCCCACGGCGGACGAGATTCCCAACGGCCACTGCGATCGGAAATGCAACTGTCGCCTTACGAGCAAGTGATCCTTCAAGACCTAGTGTTTCCGGAAGACATACGCGTGACATTTGACGACATTGGCGGATTATCGGACATTATTGAAGAACTGAAAGAGTCGGTCATCTACCCGTTGACCATGCCGGAACTGTACTCCAACACATCGTCGCTATTGTCGGCGCCTTCGGGTGTGCTTCTGTACGGCCAACCGGGGTGTGGAAAGACGATGCTCGCCAAAGCGTTGGCACACGAGAGCGGAGCATGTTTCATCAACCTGCACATTTCGACATTGACGGAAAAATGGTTCGGCGATTCCAATAAGCTGGTGAATGCGGTGTTTTCGCTCGCGCGCAAGCTGGAACCGGCGATTGTGTTTATCGACGAAATCGATGCTGTTCTGGGCACGCGACGCAGCGGCGAGCACGAGGCCAGCGGGATGGTCAAGGCCGAGTTCATGACGCATTGGGATGGATTGGCTTCGGCCTCGTCATCAGGGCGACCGCAACGGATATTGGTCCTCGGGGCCACGAATCGCATTCAGGATATCGACGATGCTATTCTACGACGGATGCCTAAGAAGTTCCCGGTCTCCCTTCCAAATACGTCGCAACGGTTGAAGATTTTGAAGATTGTTTTGCGGGATACAAAACTCGACGAGGAACAGCTGGATCTGGAGTACCTGGCCAGAGTCATGTCTGGAATGTCTGGCAGCGATATCAAAGAGGCTTGTCGCGAGGCCGCTATGATTCCTGTGCGAGAGATGATCAAGAGGCAGAGGGAGAGTGGGCAGAGGATCGACCAGATGAAGGCCGGCGAAGTTAGAGGCCTTCGCACGACGGATTTCTTTAGACAGTCTGCTGAAAGCGGTCGGGTTGCCAGGTCTATTACTGATGGCGGAGAAGATAATAGGGCGTGGAGTGTCGACGAGTCTTCATCAGATGCAGGCTCACGCATGGAAGAGGCGCCGGAGCAGCAGCAGCCTGAGCCGGTCCTTCAACAATAATACCACGATCATGACCGGCGTGGCATGTGATTTCAACCTCGGCTCTAAATATTTTGACTACAGACACTTTGCCCTTCACTTTTGCCTCCATTAATGTGTTATCCCAGGTACCGTATGACCGGTCTATACTACAGATGACGATGACTACGAGAATGATACGGGGCCTTGCATGTGGTGGTAATGCGATGCATGGCACCTGGAATTTGGGGAGATATCGCGGAATACCGGTAGGCATGACAGGGCATCTCACAGGCATCTTGAGGCTTACCCCACACTCTTTTGAGCATGTGCTGCCAGCATCGCCCAACTACCGGGAGTAGGGGAGGCTAACGAGGCCGGAGAAGCAGCCTGATCGAGGTGATGATCGTGCTTTGTTCGTAGTAGCTGCTAAGCGTTGTGGTGAGGACAGCGGTCACCAGACACCAGTCCTCCGGCGCTGTTACCTACAGGTAGTTAAAAGCTGCCTAGGGAGCCCATACCAGGTGCCTGCGCCCAAGCTAGACCCCAGACCCAAGTGCTTAGGCCGAACCCCGTGTCAACTTGACTAACGCCCGAAGATCGCGCCAGTGCCAGTGCGGCTAGGGAGGCTGCGGGCCAGGCACTGCAAGTGGCAGCCACTGCATTAATTGCACACTGACTTACGGGCGACCCGGAGACTGTCTGGCTGGTGGTTCGCTGCCACTCTCCAGCGTCCAAAGTCAGGCCAATTCGGTTCAACCGCTGCCACTGCGCAGCGTTGCGTCCGCCATCTACAGCACAACCTCTGCTGCCGGAACCGACTTTCATCACCGTCGCTTCCTTTCCATCCGCTGTTTTCGCCGCCCGCGATGCAACTATCGCTTCGTGCGAGTCGACAACAAACCTTTTCTTTTCTCTTCTTGTGCGCGGCGCCCTCCCTGTAGCAGCCATGGCCGATTCCAACCCAGCGTCCGAATCGCAGCCAACTTCTGCTCAAGAACCGTCGCAGTCGCAGGCGCAGCCACAGGCATCATCCACCGACCAGTCTGCCACCAAGAAGGCGCCTCCAAACCAAACTCCCGGTCATCCCAGTTTCAGAAGGTATGTTTTGTACGGACGGCCCCTGTTATTGTACGCGAGTTTGCTGATCCACCATACAGACAGCGTGCGTCGCGGGCGTGTGGTAAGCTTGTCCTCGGTTTCCCCTTGCACCCACCTCATCCTGGTGTAAAAGTCGGACGGTTCGGGAGGATGGAGATTGTATTCAAGAACAAGTCATATACCCGCCGTCGTTGCAGGTCGTACAATTGTCTGGAAGGCGACCGCGGACGACGTCAAATATTACATTTGTTCGTTTCGAGGGACGCGACCAAACCGAGAACCTCGGTTCAGCGTTCTGCGTCCACGATCCTTCGATACCTGGAGGCCGCCGTGTCCAAAGTGGAATGATCCAATGAGCATGCACAACACCCACGTTTTCAACGCATATCCGGTGTTTTTGCGATGGATTGGCTAACCTGCGGTCTTTTACAGAAACGTGCCATGCCAGAAAAGTATGTCGCAGATGTGGCATGTCGCTGGACTGCCGTACCTGGTGGTGTTTTCTGACCAGGAATCTAACTGTCATGTCGTATAGGTCCGATGTGATGCCGCCTCACTAGGGTAAGATCATGTAAAGCGTTGGAAGCTACAGCGAAGTTGACCCCCGTCCAGTGTTCCGTGTACCAATTGCGTCGCCTTTTCCATCGAATGCCGAATTCCCATACCTAAGAGGAAGAGAGCCAGTACTGCTCGAGCCAAAGAGGAAGGGAGGTAAGTCATGCACGTTGTTTACCTGGTGTTCGACCTGGTACTCTATCCTTCTTGTATCTAGACCTGACTCGGTGTCTACAGTGAGACTGGCGACTCTCAACAGCCGGCTACTCCGACAGACCCTCGCATAGCACGCCCTGCTCAACCGAAACCAACGGCCGGTTACAATACCGAAGATGGCATTCCTTCCACCCAGACGATTGAGGCGCAAGCCGCCCATCAGGCCGCCAACAATGGCACCATGGCACAGTTCATGAAACCCAAGTTCGCTCGAGCGCCCATCAAAGAAGCCGGTCGGGTGGCGTACCTGGGCGAATCCTCCAATCTGTCCTTGTTGGTCCATGATCGCCATGGCACCACAGACGTGGTTCACTATCCTTTACCAGAAAACATTCGAGGCGCTCGCGCCCGGTTGACCGAGCCGGATCAGATGGAGATCGAGATTCTTCAGCAGCGTGGAGCATTCTTACTACCACCCCGCGCACTGTGCGATGAGCTCGTCGACGCATATTTCAAATGGGTCGCCCCCATCGTCCCCGTTATCAACAAGACCCGATTCATGAAGCGGTATAAAGACACCAAAAACCCGCCGTCCTTGCTCCTCCTCCAAGCTATACTCCTCGCCGGTTCGAGAGTCTGTCAAAACCCGCAACTTATGGACGCCACGGGATCAACCACGCCTGCAGCAATGACCTTCTACAAACGTGCAAAGGCGCTTTATGATGCCAACTACGAAGACGACCGCATCACCATCGTACAGGCCCTGATATTGATGGGCTGGTACTGGGAAGGGCCCGAAGGTAAGGGCCAGGCATCAACGGACTATGCCGACGCTGCTCGGTCTAACATTGCAGCAGATGTGACGAAGAATGTTTTTTATTGGACTAGGGTCGCCATTGTGGTCGCTCAGGGTGCCGGGATGCATCGAAGGTATGGTATGCCGCATTTTCAAAAGTTTTTCTGCTGATCGCGGCGCAGCGTGGAGAGCTCGCAACTGAGTAGACAGGATAAGCGACTTTGGAAACGAGTTTGGTGGTCGCTTTTCACAAGAGACCGGTCGGTCGCTGTTGCTCTTGGTCGACCGGTGTCCATCAACACGGACGATTCGGACGTTGAAATGATTACGGAAGAGGACTTTATCGAAGAAGAAGGAGACCCGAACAACGACATCCCGCCCGATCCGGTTCACGTGCAGTTCTTTCTGCAGTATGTCAAGCTTTGCGAAATCATGGGTCTTGTACTTTCGCAACAGTATTCCGTTGCGTCCAAGGCCCGGCGAACAAATGCCATCGATCTCACTCATAGTGACATGGCCTTGGCCGACTGGCTTCAGAATTGTCCTCGCGAGGTATATTGGGAACGCTCGCGGCATCACTTCTGGTCAGCGTTGTTACATTCGAACTATTAGTAAGTCTGGTTCCTGTCAATTGAAAGCGCTGAAGCTCATATAAGAACAGTACCACGTTATGTCTGCTCCACCGGGCGCACATGCCTCCCGCCACGGCCAAGTCGAATGACTACGAAAATGTCGACATGTCTTATCCTTCTAGAACGATAGCGTTCCAAGCAGCAGGCATGATCACTTCAATCATGGAAAACCTCCTTGCCCATGACCAAGTCAAATATACACCTGCTTTTATGTAAGTCATCCAGACTGTCTTACTGTACCCCAGATCTGACACGGTGTATAGTGTATACAGCCTGTTTTCGGCACTCATCATGCATGTGTATCAGATGCGTTCGTCGGTTCCGTCCGTGGTGGCGGCTAGCCAGGAACGGATCAACGTTTGCATGAACGCGTTGAAAGAGGTTTCCAAAGTGTGGTTGGTGGCCAAGATGGTTCATACCCTCTTTGAATCCATTCTCGGTAACAAAGTCCTCGAGGAGAGGTTACAGAAAGCAACTGGCCGAAAGGCACAACGCTCGAGGCCTCAGGCTACTGGAGGAGCATCTCAACCGAACGGCAACGCCAATGGAACAGCGCATTCATCGTCTGCACCCTCAGCCACCCCAGCACCACCGCCAAATCCCGCCAAACGAAAATTCGACGACATTGACCTGGGATTCAACGTTGGACCACCAGCTCCTCAAATGTCATATGAGCGTTCACGTCCACAGACACCTGCCGCAACGCCTTCCCGCGATCTTCCCCAGCAACAGCAGCAGCAGCAACAACAACAACAGCAGCACCACAACTTCCTCGGGTCCCCTCCTTTACAGGACCAATTTCTACCACCGTCAAGGTCTCGTGGACCGTCTCGTATACCATCACGGGGACCAACCAGAGCGAACTCGCCATTCAATGGATACTCGATTCCAGCCACGCCACCGGATTTGTTTTTGGTGACGCGGGATTCGCCAAATATCTCGCAGCAGCTATGGGAGAATTTCCAACCAGATCAGCTCTTCCCGGATGGAACGATTGGCGACGGCACCAACTTTGCCAGTCCCGTGATGCACCATGCAGTTGACCCTCAGTTGCAAATGCAAACGCCCGGCATGGGCGGTGGTCAGCATATGGCACCACAAATGGACATGTCAGGAGGAGGACAACAACCTCCTCAAGTATGGGGATCATCAGGGATGCAAGGGATGATGGGGGGTTCGGGCATGGAAATGCACGACAGCGATGGCTGGTCGACAAGTTCGATCGGCAACGCCCCCGTGGCGCCCACGACGCTCAATGTGGAAGATTGGTTCCAGTTTTTCGGCATCAATGGCGAAATGGCCGGCATGGGCGATGGCAAAATGACTGTTGATGGATGAGCAGCAGCGCAGGCCAAAAAGTCTATATGGAGCAGTTTACTGTATGTTTTTCTGTAAGCGTAGCCAAGCGTACGGTCGGTCGGGGCTGATATTCAAAAAAGGGGCAAAAATTGGACTGTGGGCATGAACTTGGAATCTCAGATTATGGACGAAGTGGTATCTGATAGTGCTACGGGACTATACATGGAACATGAGAAGACTTGACTACCCATATCGCCTACCATAAAAAGAGCTTCCTTCGTGATGGAGAGAAGAATGTAAGATGAGACATACCTGTGAACTTCAAGGGAATGTTTGCCCCCACTTTAGGTTTCTCAACTTAAAGCAGTATTCAATATTCTGTATCTCCCCGTGGTGTACTAGGGTAGCTGGCATTGTTGGTCTTGCGGGAAGGAGGTTATGCTCAGGTTCCTAAGTAGGAGAGTAAGTTCGGACCCCTCGAGAAGGGTCCTGTCTTTTTATGGATGATTAGGTGTAGGATAGGATTCTGGCGAACGTTCTGAGGTATGTTGTGCGACATTGGATATGGATTATTATTATGGACACTCGGAGTCAATATTATGTTTTTCTTTTTCAATCGGGTGTACCGGTGAAGAGGTGAATGAAAGCCGGGCCCATTTTCGAAGAATAATGGCTCATTCATGATCAGTCAGAAATAATAGAAAAGTCACAGCGGCTCTCCCGCTAGAAGCAATGGATCTTGGACTCTGGGTCCAGCTGGATCCTGGGGACTGCCAGTGAGGGATAATCGACTCCTGGACATTCCCTGCAGTGCAGTAGTTTATTATGCTGTAGTACATACCGTACAGTGGGTGCCAATAATGTGGTAGGTTGTTTGGGCGTATTTTCTGATCAATGGAGTCCAGTGTGCCTAGGTAGGACTGTATCGTCAATCAGTCATATACCTTTGTCTAAACTTTCCTAGCAAGACCAAGCCTCCCGCCCTCGACCATCGGACGCATCGGGCCTCTCAGGTTGTGGTCCAGATCCTTGGGACTGCCATGGGGCGGGGATGAAGCATACCTGGGATTTTGTTGCCGTTGCATGCCAGTGTGCATTTGCAGTTACGACTGGTCCAAATTCATAGGAACTTTGGCGTCTCTTCCTCACTGCTGGCGACAGGTCGGTTCCGTTTTTGGGTTTTCGGGGCTTTGAAAGGGTCCCGAGTGAATGGATGAATCCCTGCAGATCACTGGCAGTGCAGGGTCAAGTTGCCCTAATCGGCAGCCGTCGTAAGTGGTAGGGTAGTATCTTCGGAGAGTCCCATGTGACTACCTACCTGGTAAGTATGGACTGGCGATGAATATTGGCATTGCGGCTGATCACAAACTCTGGTTGATTGAGTTCTTTTTCCTCTTTTATCCTGCCATCGGGTCGTAGTTGTCAGCCTGGGCTAGCTACCGTAGGTATCTACTGTAGTACCTAAAATAAGCCAGAGCCAAAGCCAGTCACAGGATTGTATGTGCTGTGCGTAGAGGAGGTACCTTATTTTCGAGGTTTCAAGTCTTGCTTCAGGTGAGGAAGTTAATAGTCACTGTTGCACGTGTCCGTACGTAACTTTCTTTGGATGCGTGGAACCTTTACCTTCGGATTCTGGCGACAGGGAAGACCAAAATTCAAAATCCGGATGATATCTGGTACGCAATGGGAGCAGCTCTGCAGTGCCTGGCTAATATGCTTGTCGAAGAGAAGTCCACGTTCCAAATTGAGAGTGAGGCTGGAGCTGAGAATGGAGCGTGCAATCAGATCACCTGGGGTTGGCTGGTGGGTAAGATAGAGAAGGATTGCAATGAAGCACTCTGGACATCTGCAGTGGAGTGAGTGTATGTGTAGTATATATAAACGGACTGAAGTGCCAGCGACAGAGAGTATGGTCATCCTCAGCAACAGCAACAGCAATAACAACAACAGCAATTGCACAAAGTCGGCAAACACACTCCCTCCCTGTCCAGGTCTTTGTTGTAGACCTACCTAGGCCACCATTTCTCAAGGCATCGATCGAGAAAGACCTGATATTGATCCAAGATCAATATCGATCTTAGCCACACACTGCACTGAACCCACTCAACTCAGTGTCAATCCTGCATATCAACCACTGCAGTTCCAGACGGTCCAGTTCAGCAAGCTGAGATCGTCGAATATCACAATCACGGTGAACTCGGCCAGCATCACACACAAGTCTGTCGGACAGCTCCCCTTCCCAGACGCCAAGGCTTGTTGCAGTGACCTCAAAGTCAAGTCAAGCCATGTCAATCCAGAAACCAGATCATATCCTCGGTTCCCTCATCATGTCGTCTCAACGAGTCTTATCTGGGACAGACTTCAAGTCGACCAGCACGCCTGAGGTCGACGCCGAGCCCAAGGATAGAAGAAAAAAGCGTTGGTGGCAGCCGTGGTCATCGCGGAAACGAATAACCAAAGATTGTCCAGCAGAGATGGACCCTGATGTCTGTAACACCGCCATCTACCGAGTCAATCATAATTGCAGTCAACCGATGATGGCCACGGCAGCTTCTTCTGGCTCAGAGTCATCCACGAGCTGCCGGACCAGCCTATCAGCTGCCTCGACCGAGTGCGTCCGCGCCACGTCCCTCAACGAGGATGACCTCAAGGCTTTGAAGAAGAGAGAGAAGGAGAGCGGTAAGCTTCAGAAACGTCGACATCGGCGTCTGAGGCAGGATTATATTGATGGCTTGGCATTAGGTGGCTCGTGGATACTGTAGGGAACAAGCATGATATATCGTCGAAAGATCAATTCGACAGGAGTTACACTACCTTGATAGCCTTGCTTGCGAGTTTGTTCATGATACAGGAGTCTCCAGAATTATATTCTGCTTTTTTGAAGTCCGATCCTGTCGTCCAAGTGGTTTGTCATGACAGTGGAGTAGACGTGACGGGACGCGTGGCGGAAGCCACTTGGTGCTAGTTATAGGAGGTAGTAAGGGGCAATTGTGTGCTGGTATGGGGCCCCAAGCACGCTGAAGCGTTGGCTTTTATCAATGGATAGGCGGTAGATCGCAGGCGGTCACTGCTTTCTGGGTGGCGGTGGTGAAGCAGGGTACCTAGGACCGTACGTATAGGTTTATGTCGTGTGTACCTTGCTGTGTAGCTGTAATTAGGTGTACACCTCATGCATAGGGGCACCTACGCATCCAAGTGGTTACCGAGACCTGCGCAACAAAAGACACCCCGACGGCTGTCACTCTCCTCAGCCTTTTCCCCTGGAGAGCGGCTTGTGGCTTGTCTCGGTGTGTTACTGCATGTGTCTATCCCCAAGACGACATACGACATCTGATCCTCCGCCAAAAGGACACACCGCACCACGAACTGAACTGCGCTCATCTCGCTCTCTCGACACATACCAGTCTAGGCCTGTTCACTCCTTGCCAACCCCTTCTACTGTCCGGCTCTTCCTTGTCCAATCCAGCCTTCGATCGGACTTTACCTGTGTCTGCGCATCCCCAATAGCGACGACACCATCCTCCCTCCCGGAACCCTCATCGACGGTACCGCGATCACGATCCCATTCCCGCCAAAGCATAGTACCCCGAACCAAGAGTCAATATCCCCTGGCCGTGCACGGAATCACTACATCGTACTCACCCTACCTCAAACCGATTGTAGCTCTCCCTTCGGCCTGACCTCTGGCTCTCCATGTCTTCGACCTCCGATGTCGCGAGTTGGCACCCAGGCCGACCATGAACACCAGTTCCCACCCTGCCGGACTCTACCAATCCTCCACCTTGAATAGCAGCACTTCAACCCTCCGGCCCCGCGCCCCTCGTCTCATATCCTACATCGAAGATGATACGGCCAATGAGGCAACGGCTGTGTCTACGTCCTCCTTATCGACGCCGCAGCGCTTCTCGACGAGCAGGGCAGTTTCCCCTATTGCAGACGTCGATCGAGCGAGATCTACGGATGGTCAGTTAAGAAATAGTGGACGTGTCGGGACAAACACCTCCAGCAGCAGGTCTTCATCCGCTGGGCTTTCTTCAAGAGCCTCCTCCGGTGGTCGTGGTGGAACTCAGGCAATATGGGAACCGTGGTCCTCCATCCAGGGACTGGCCTCAACCCTATTAGGGGATGTACCCGGCCCGTCCAAGGACAAGACAGACAAGCCCTTCAAGACTCCGGTCTGGATGAAACAGGACAAACGCTATGGTTCTAAACAGGGAACTTCACAATGGGGCCCTAGCTCCGAAGCCTCAAGCGGACGGCCGGCCTCCAACACAGCTCAAGCAGCAATTGAAGAGAGACAAGCACTGGTGCAGGCAAAGAGAAGGGAGGCACTCTTACTCGCCAATGCAACGGAAGGACGTGACAGCTCAGGACGCTACAAAAGGAGAGACTCGGACGCAGGCTTGTCGTCCAATGATGCAAGTAAACAATCCGACTCGGAGGGCGAAGCTCTAGTATACCTGCACAAAGTCGAGAAAAACGATACCATGGCCGGCGTCATCATCAAGTACAATTGTCAAGCCGAGCCATTTCGAAAAGTCAATCGGTTCTGGCCGAACGACAACATCCAAACGAGATCACACGTGTTGATACCGCTGGAAGGATGTACGGCAAGGGGTAGAAAGGTCGACAGTCCTTACTTGGCTCGCGAGCTGGCCTCCGAATCTGAATTCGGTGAAGCAGCATCGACATCGACGGCGACTAATGGCCCATCCGTTGCTGCCGTCAATGGACTTCACCCGCCGGCGCCGGCGTCAGGCATTTCGAATCCCTCCAATCCATCATCTCTCATCACTTCCATGTCCGAAGAGACAGAATACAGACACGACTCCTGGGTCATGCTTCCGAATTTTAAAGAACCTGTAGAGGTTGTGCGCGTTCCCCGGCGCGCCCTAGGATACTTCCCTCGAGCCCGACGGAAATCGAACGCCACAACAGCCGCCGATATATCCACGCCCACAACACCAAAGACATCTTTCGACATGCTTCGTCATCCGCCGACCCACGCGGCACAGACGAGCGCTTCTCTCAACACTTCCCCAATCCGCCGGCCAGGCATGCCCTCTCGCCTCGGCTCCGCCTCCTCACTTAGTGGACGACAACGCTCCTTCAGCCTCGCTGCAGGACATTCATCGTCCTCATTTGCCGACGCGCTCCGCGGACCCGGGGGCGTTGGGAACCTCCGCGGCCTCCGCACCGAAGTCGCCAAACCCGGGCCCGCGGACGATCCGCTCAACCGCAAACTGGCCCAATATCTGCCCGACTTGTTGCCTCCTCAGCAGGATCCAACTACTGTTACTCCTCCGCGGACGACAGCATTCCATCTCCGCCTAGCCACTCCGCGGGCCACCACTCCGCGTGCAAGCACGGATTCCATGCGCAGCACACGCTCTAACAGTTCCGGCCTCGGCGACGTCGGCGGCGCCATCGAAGGCTGGGTCAGAAAAATGGCCGGAGGAGGAAACAAAAGAGAAAAGGGCGGCGGCGTCGCCGCAGGCGTCGACAAACTCGGCGATCTTATCGAGTTGGAGACAAATGCAAATGATACTAGTGGTGCTTCTGGCCAGCAGCAGGGGTCCAAAGCCACGGCGGCGGCATCCTCGTCTGCGTCTGTGTCAGCGACAGAGGAAGCGCTGCTGAATGAACGCTTCCCTCTCCGCGGTCGAGTTCGACCTGCATATACCACGGCGACGACAAGTTCGTCGTTGGCCAAAGATAAGGACGCCTGATCATCATTGTATTGGCCAAGCGGAATCAAATCGAGATGAGCAAGCCTGCCCTTGTTGACCTCTGGTCCACCCACCCCACGGACCAACCAACTTTATTGTCTTTGTTCGGTGTTGGCTTCCTCTACATCTTTTTGTATGCGTGCGTGTTCCTATGTGTGGGACTGGGATCAAATGTGGTTTTGGGATGGCCGCGAAATCCCCTTAGAATAGGTAGGTAGAGTACCAACTAAGTTATACACACACCTATATATACTACCTTGTGTGGTACTCCAGGTACCTACCTGTACGTTGGGTACTCACTCCACTACCTTATTGTCTAATGCCGTCATACAGTAACAATATCTCCTCTGTTTCTCTTTGTGCAAGCACCCAGGGCCTCCTCTGTTTCTCTTTGTGCAAGCACCCAGGGCGGGGGTTGTCCTTGAGCGTACGAAGTGACGATTATACTGTCGATAGCTACTAGTACTGTACAAAAGCTGTAGCTAGGCTAACCTTGCCTTTCTCAAATTAAGATGAATCTGGCATGGATATCGAGATTGGCTGGCAGATGATATTGACGCCCATGGGCGGAGAAGAGGCTCTATCTATCTATCTCTTCGGGCTTGGCTGCCTCGCGGATGACCTGTGTGTGACCTATGGACCTGAGGTAGGTATACTAATTAGGTATTCAACTAGTACATGGTCTTTCTGACACGGCTGCACTCTTTCTCACTCTCACTCTCTCCCTCTCGCCGTGGAAACTTTGGATTTCGACAACAATGCAAATTCGCCAATATCAACTGTAAATATTGTCTTTTGGCCGTTGATTTCTTGACAAGAACGGAAAAAAGACAAGTTCAAAACAAGGCGGGAACGAAAATAGAATGAAAGCTATTTAAAAAGAAAAAATGGAAGTGGGTAGATAGCATCGTAGGCGGGCATGGGAATATCTTTGGGGTGTTGTTTGAGTGATGGCACGCTCCTGTACAAAAATCTCCATCAAATTCGATCAATCCTTTTTCGAGCCCTCGATCAACTAGTTCCACCCCAAGCTGTTCTCGGCCATCACGGGCGGACTAATGTAGGTCCGACCGCTTCGGGCAGAGTTGCTGTGGTCGCTGTTCCGCGAAGTTCGTCCACCAAATCGAGTGCCGTAACTGCCGCGTCCACCAGCAGCCATCAGGTTGGATTGTTCGGCTGCTCGAGGAGCCTGGCCCGATGTCATGCTGCTTGACCTTTGGTGGCCAGCCTTTTTCTTTCGGTATCTGCGGGCCACAAGGAACATGGCGGCTCCGTAGACAGCGGCACCCGCAACGGCGCCGACAGCGATCCCTACAGATGACGGACGGATAGGTGAAGTGTCCGAGTCTGATGAGCCGGGAGAACCGTCATCGGACTTGGCAGTGTTCGAGGTCGTGGCAGCGGTATTGGCCGAGTTGACTGGTGTACCCGCGCCAGCAATGGCAGATCCTGGTAATACCGGAATGGAAGGATCAACCATGCCCATCAGCGTGACTACGGAGGGGTTCGAGTTCTGGTACAGGGCTGAGTTCGGGTTCAACAACTCCATGGACAGTGTATCGACTTTGCTTGCTGGAATGTAAGCCATGGCCAAAGTGGTGATGTAGTCCAGAGTGGCCAAAGTGTTGTACGGTTGCAAGTATTGCATAACCACTTTGTCCAAATCAATTCCAAGCCCATGCGAGATACCAACTGGAAGGTAAGCAAAGATCTGGGAGACTGCAGTCGACGAGCTGACGACGAACTCATAGTTCAGAGAGTAGGCAAAGCCGATCTGGATCAGAGTCGAGTTCTCCGGCGCATTAGGAACGCCACCCTCAGGTTGAATGACCTTGGGAAGAGTCGTCGGAATTACGGCAACCGATGTCGACGTGGAATCAGGAGGCGTTACCGTGGATGTTGCAGATATGATGCTCGATTGTGGTGTAAGCACCGTAGCTGAGTCTGTTCCAGTGGGCGCGATGGTGTTGACAGGGGCACTTGACGTCGTGGGCACAGTTGTGGGCACAGTTGACTGTGTAGTAGGTTCATTCGACGTAGCTGGCAATGTCGGCGACTCAGTTGTCGTAGCTGGAGGTGTGGTGGAGTTCCCAACATTCTGTGGAGTTATCGAGGCGGTTTCAGTGGGGGTCACTGTAGGAGTCTCACTCGTAGTGACTGAGCCAGTGTCGGTCGCGGTATTAGTCGCAGACAGAGTTGCTGTATCCGTTGGAGTTGTTGTAGGAGGCGTGGTGGTAGTGCCGTTATTCCCGTTATCTGCGGGAAGAGTTGGTGTGGTGACAGTGTTGGTATCGGTCGGTGTTATGGTATTGGTGTCCGTCGGCGTGATAGTGTTGGTGTCCGTTGGGGTAACGCTTCCAGTGTCCGTAGCGGTTGCGCTGCCCGTGTCTGTGGGAGTGACGGTATTGGTGTCCGTCGGGCTGACCGTCACTGTCGGAGACACAGAAGCAGTGTCCGTCGGAGTGGTAATAGTGTCCGTTGGCGTTGCTGTGTCTGTAGGAGTAAAGGTGAACGAATCCGTAGGTGTAATTGTAGCGGTATCAGTCGGAGTCTCCGTAGGCACAGTATCGGTGATGATAGGTGTTGACGAACCGGTGGCGGTATCAGTGGGGAAACCAGAGAATAAGTCTGAAGTCACATCGGCAGTGTTGCTAGTTGTAGTGACGCCCGAGTTTGCGGAGCTCACCTCTGATGCAATGTCTGATGCAACCGAAGCGGCAGAAGACAATGCAGATGAGATCGACGCGACATCTGTGCCTGTGGCTGTCGCAGCAACCGATTGCAGGGAGCTAGCAACAGACAGGATGGACGTTGCCGCGTCGCTGGCAGAGGCGAGTACGGAAGATGCCGAATCGGTGGTCGCACCAGTATTGATGTCGGTTGCCGTGGCAGTCCCTGTCGCACTGTCGGTAGCTACAGTGCCGGTGATGATAGATCCCAAACCCAGCGTGACTCCCTCTTCACTGTCTGTCGGGCTTGCAGTAGCGGTATCCGTAACCGTAGGAGATAGACCAGTTCCCGTTGTCGGAGTAGCACCAATGATGCCGCCACCAAATGGAAGGGTTGGTGAGGCAGTGGCAGTATCCGTGGGCGTAGGAACGAGAAAAGGGTTAGGCTCCAGGCTCGACTGCTGGCTAGAAGCCTGGTCAGTCACCGAAGCATCAGTGGCTGCTGGTGTTGCTGTTGGTGAGATGGCCGATGCTACTCCTGACAATACATCTCCCAGTGTCGATAGGAGGCTTCCAACCCCCGAATCCGGACTGCTAGAACTGCCCGTGTCTGAAGTAGTATCCGCGGTGGTGGTGTTTGCGAACGACGTGACCTGTCTCTTAACAGCCTTCGGAAAGTAGTACCTAGGCCTCAAATCTGAACGTCGTGGATGGGATGCAGGAACCGCTTCAGCGAAAGATATCGCAACGACGGCGGAAAACAGAGTGACAACCGAGACCTTCATATTGTAGTTGTCCTTGGTTAAAGAGCTTCTACCGAATTTGTCAGTACAAATATGCCACCTCTGGGGTCGGGAGCACCAACGTGAGCGGTCTCCTTCGAACGAGTGTATGGGTTGAGCGTCTAGATGAAAAGAGTGGATAGGATCAATTGACCCTGAAGATTTGGTGAGCGTAGAACCGTCCCAACGAGTCTCCCAGTTGTATTGTCTTCGTCCCTCGACAGACCCAAGAGCGGACCGCAGCGCGAAGTACTGGCACGAATATGTTTGGAGCCGTCTTTGTTCCCAGAACGTCTTCCAATTAAAGAACCCAATTGAATGTTGCTGAGCGTTCTTTGACCTAAAATTATCCGAATACGGCCAACAAAGACTGCTGTGGTAGCTTATACGCTTTCTCGAGGGTTGGACCAGCCAATTGATCAAGACACAAAGTCGCTGCTGAAGAGTCTACTCAGGACTCGTCGATCGGTTCGAGGGCGCGGCAAGGGGTCAGCGGGCTAGCAGGATTTGTGACGCGGCAGCCGTAGGTGACCGAGATCAAATATGTTCAAAGGAGCGCAGTCGAGTGTTCAACAAGAAGAATATCGAATGAGTGAACGCGAGCAACGGGGGCGCCGTGCTGGCAAACTGATCGCAAACGCGAGACTGAAGGCGTGCCGTCAAGGCAAAGTCGACAAGTCGATGGAGGAGTTATCGGTCGCAGAACGAGAGGCGGCGACCACGGCGACGTTGACGGATCATCGAGGCTCAACGGGAGGATGTGGGAGGCGGAGGGTAGGTGGTGAGGAAGATCAGAGAAGTAAACAGGCGAGAAATGAAGGCATTCTGGTCGCTGGCAGAGGTGGTTTAGCCTGGCGGAGGCCGTAGGAAAGGAGTAGTTGAGGACGTGGCTGCGGGCTACTCGAAGCGCAGGGTTAGGAGGGTGCTCCCGCGCGAACAAGGACCCAGCGCTGTTGTGGTCAGAAACATTCCCATACGGTATCGGGCTAAGCGCTCTGAGCAGTGATCGGAGGCTAAAGGGGGCTTTGACCAGTGGCTGCAGCTGGCGCTAGCCTGTGCCGGCATAGGCTGTTTACTGTCATACGGCAGCGTTACTGACACGCCTGACTGCGCCCTTCATCGAGGCTCCTTTGGGGCTCCAGCCAATTTCAATGCGCAATCTCGTTCCCACTGCCGTTGATAACTTTTACAATGGCGTGCCTCTCCATCCTTCAACTTGTTGACATTAACTAGTCCGACGCGACCAGAGCTGCATTCGCTTCGACCAGCTCAACGGCGAAGAAGAAAATGGCAAGATAACATCTCGGCTACTGCACCCATGATTGCTCTACAGCTGTAGGCCGCTGGACGACGAGACTTTGCTCGAGACAATTGCGCCTCCAACTGCCACCAGAGCGTGACCTGGAACTGATGAAGCAGTCAGCTTTGGGACTCGCCGAAGCGTGTCCTGGTCCAAGTGTCCGACGCCGGACAGCATGCGTGGCCCCGTGGCACAGAGCCAGCGAAGAGAACTAGCACAAGGCGGGAATTTTAGTGTGGTCGCTCTGCTAGTACTACGACCTGACTGTGTGAAGCAGGGCAATTTCAGGGTCAGGAACCAGGAGCCCGCAACGTGTCAGCCAGACGCCGTCGACCTGACTTGGCGGCACCGGTCGCCTCGAGTGGTTCGGTGGCATTGGGCAAAATTCTCCATCTGCAGCCTCGTTGGCAATCTCGGCCGCCAGCCTCCACAATTCGGGTGCCAGTCGTGGTGGCTGATACCAAGCTTGTCACTTTGCTATGGTACTGCAGATGCAGTACGTCAAGACACGGTAGAAATGCAAACATCCCCGTTGCACGTTGTCCCGAGTTCTGCATCTTGTTGCATGGCGGACGGTGCATTGGTGAATTCCCCTTAGATTCATTCCGGTGGTCAGGCCCAGCGCGTAACTCAAGCAAGGAAGAAGCATTTCTCAGTATGCCGACATGGGGGCACCGGCCCCGGTGGCCGACTTGCCGGATTGTTTCATTCAGGGGTAAACCACAGGCCTGGAAGAGCCACTCTTCACCAGGCCGAGCCTTGTATCCCTGCTTGTGGTGCGAACTAGAATGCGATCGATGCTCAACCTGCACGGATTTCGTGCTCAAAAATACCACGCCGTCAAGGTCAATGCGCTGCTGACGGAGACGCGTGGTATGGTATTTTGGGTCCGAGTGTCGTGCCTCAGTGTTTCACATTAGAAGATGCCTCATCGCACTGTCGTAGATCGGCATACTATGTAGTTTGCGTGTTTTAGACTTGAAGACCAACAAAGGTCCGTTCACCTTGCTGCGAGCTGTATCGCGTGGTCACGACATGCAGGAGGGTGATCATCTCGGAGTCGCATACCGACAAAATGTGTATGCAAATCTACCACGAAATCAGTATGGATACAGCCCTTAGCAGCACTGTTCTGCTTGTATTCCTGCGATCGAGAGTCCAGCATGGAACCCTGGCGATTGCAGGATGATAATCCGGAACCGCGATTCTTCTGGAATGTATAGTAGTAGCATGGCGGTCTACAAGGCTCTACTAGTAGTAGTGGACACAAGCAGCGTTGCTTGTCACCGAGCTGCTTCTAGCATAACGTGTGCAAAGCACGAAGCACGCAAGTTTAGATACACAATGTAGGCACAAGAGTCTCATAATTCTATGCAGAGTGAAGCTGAGACGCCTACCATCTTGACTGTGTATCGTTGGAGTTCTTGTACTAGCTGGTGACAGGATGAGCCTTTGAATATATATTATCCAGGGGTTGGGATAGCAGCATTCAGAGATAGCCACCTACGTTGGAGGGTCAAGAAGCTGCGCTCAAGGCAGGTGGAAGTGAAGGCGTCTTATGCTTGAACCGGCTGGGTACAACTCTTATAAGTTATTATCCTCTTACTACTCTGTACATTATTGTACTAAACCGCAAGGTACCTACCTAGGTACCTACTACTGTACAGCGTAGGTACAGAAGTGTAGTAATAGTACAACAGTGTACAATGTACCTTAGTTATCACTGCAGCGCTTGCCCCCAGCCTGCGAGCACGTCATGCGACACTTGCTCCTACTGACTGGTCCTGCGCACGCTCTGAACTGCCGGCTGCTCCACACAACTGACTCCCTCCCTCCGGGCTGGTTCTCGCCCGCCGTAACGACACCTCCAAGTCGACATTTGAGCTTTTTCGCTCTTGACTCTTCGTCCGCATGCTGCACAATTCACGTTCTGTTCCCCAGAAACCTGCGAGTATCATCGGTCGTCCGGTCCTCCTTTGATCGCACATGTCCTTGAGCATCCTCATTTCCAATCTTCAAGTCGTCGAGCTCATCCCGCCATTCGCCCGCCGCCACCATGTCTGAGTCAGGTTCTTCGTCCACACCGCCCTTGAAGGACCCCAAACTCAGCGCGATGAGCAAAGCTTTTGCTCGAGTCGACCTCGACGGGCATGACCTGCCGCCGTCGCCTGCACCCTCTAGCCCCCGAGGCTCCCGTCAGTACTCCATTGCAACGCAGCTGGTCTACTCCGAGGGCAATGACCAGTATAACGCAAGCAGTGTCCCCATTTACCAGGTTAGCTCTGACGTTCTTGGACATATGAAGCACAAGCTGACAGTCGACAGTCTGCTACCTTCAAGCAAACCTCTGCTAGCGGAGGCGCTCAAGACTATGACTACACGCGTAGTGGAAACCCTACTCGCACACACCTTGAGAATCACCTGGCGAAGATCATGCGTGCGAAGCGAGCCCTTGTTGTATCCTCCGGGATGGGTGCTCTTGACGTATTGACTCGTCAGCTTCGACCCGGCGACGAGGTCGTGACAGGCGACGACCTGTACGGGGGCAGCCACAGATTGCTGAAATACCTCTCCACCCACGGTGGCATCATTGTCCACCACGTGGATACCACCACACCGGAAAAAGTGCAGGAAGTTCTCAATGAGAAAACCGCCATGGTTTTGCTCGAGACACCGACAAATCCATTGATCAAAATCGTGGACATCCCCACGATTGCCAGCATGGCGCACGCCGCCAACCCATCGTGTATTGTGAGCGTGGATAACACCATGCTTTCCCCACTCCTTATGAACCCGCTGGAACTGGGGGCAGACGTTGTATATGAGTCAGGCACGAAATATCTCTCGGGCCACCATGATCTCATGGCCGGAGTGTTGGCCGTCAACGACGAGGCTCTTGGTGAGAAATTGTATTTCACCATCAATGCTTCCGGTTGCGGCCTGGCTCCGTTTGACTGTTGGCTGTTAATGCGGGGAATCAAGACCTTGAAGGTCCGCATGGATGCGCAACAAAGCAATGCCATGATGATTGCCCACTTCCTCGAAAATGCCGGGTTCAAGGTTCGATATCCTGGACTGAAAAGTCATCCTCAGTACGACCTTTTCCATTCCATGGCTCGCGGACCCGGTGCGGTCTTGTCTTTTGAAACTGGCGATATCCAGTTGTCAGAGCGCATTGTGGAGTCTGCCAAACTGTGGGCCATCAGCGTCAGCTTCGGCTGCGTCAACTCTCTCATCAGCATGCCGTGCCGCATGAGTCACGCCAGCATCGACGCCAAAACTCGCAAAGAACGAGGGGTCCCCGAGGACTTGATTCGTCTCTGTGTTGGCATTGAGGACGGCGAGGATCTCTTGGATGATTTGCGCAGCGCTTTGGTGCAAGCTGGAGCGATGAACGTTACCCTTGATGGCATCTATGCAAAGAATGCCACTGTTGCTGATGAGCATCCTGAAGAAGGGGAACATCTTGCCGCAGAAGCCGCCGCCATCAACGAGCCCTAAGTCGGCGATCCACCTGCATCATGTTACAACTCGGAAACCTCACTACTTGAGACAGAGCAGTTAGGAAGGGGTTATAGAGCTTGGCGTGTGATATTGAAGGCAAAGGATGGCCACTTTTGAATCACCCCAGCTAGAAGGGCGAGAAAAAAGCAACCATTACAACATCCTACGATATAAGCATAGCATGACACGGTGATGTGGTGTCATTTGCTATACGGGGGCGCAAAACTAACCTAGTGTTTTGGAGCAGCTTTTTGGTTTAGAGTTTATCATGTTTTGACTCGTTCATATCACGAAGCTGCTCGACATAGAAAAATCGGGACAAAAAATCGGGACACCAGGTGAATCTAGATGTTCCGTCCGTTCATCATAAGGTTCCAATTCCCTTGATTGATGTCGATAGCTTTTCGAGGTCGGAAGCCTGAACAAAATTCCTCGTTCCGTAGGGGAACCACATGCCTGAAGTTGACCCGTTTTCACTTCTTTTCCACCGCCCGCGGATGTCACTTCATATGATGGTGGATTGTGTCATGTCAACCATTCTGCCTATGCCGGAGCCGGAAGTAGATCCCCCGGCCGAGTCGATGCCACATAGTGCCAGTGGCGGCAGGCTAAGCTTGCTTGCTTGCTTGTCGGGTTCAAGTTGACTTATTCGCCTTCCTTGGGCTATGCTCCGAGCTGCAGCGCGGCACAGCACATATAACCACTTCAACTCTCTTGGACCCTAAGAGCTAGGAGCGGGCGCGGCAAACGGTTTGAAAAAGTCCGGATCGGCTTCCAACTCTTCTCGGACCTGTTGCAAAAACGGAAAGCAGGCATTGTCAGCCGATGAAATGGAATATGCCAGGTTTAATCATGGTATGGCGAGGCGAGGCGTCCGTCGTTTTAGTGGACGAAACAAACTCGAAATTGCGCTGCATCCGTTGTAAAGAGGAAGCTCGGCGGACCGGCGCTCAGGATGGAAAAGAAAAGGAAGGGGGTTTTGAGGGGGAGAGATTAAGAGATAGACGTACAATATCCAAACCACCGACCAGTTCGCCGTTTGTATACAGTTGTGGGAAAGTGGGCCAATCCGAAAAGACCTTTAGACCTTCGCGGACATCGTTATCGGCTAGGATGTTGAAGAACCTGGAACGGAGAGACATGAAGAATTAGCATGCCATTCATTACCACATCAGTCCAATAACATGGCAATATGATAGCAATCCTCGAGCCAGGCTTGCGCCAGGAAAGGTTCGGTCTCCAAGTCGTGAGTCACACTTGTTGAGCCGCAAGGCGAAAAAAAGCAGTAAAGGACAAGCAGTACTCCTGGCAGCAGAAGTTATGGCATAAAACGTACCCGTATTTAACTTGATTCTCTCGCAGGATGCTGACGAGCTGTCGACTGAACCCGCACTGCGGAGCACTCGGCGTTCCTTTCATAAAGAGCATAACTGGTCTGGAAATAGGGACGAAAGCGTCAGTGTCAGTTTTGGTTTCCAATCCAGTCCCAAAAAAATTAAAGTACATTTGAAACAAAAAGGCTGTGTCTTTCTTTTCCATGGCGATATGGGGGATTCGAGTCCGTATATCATCCATCAGATCTGGCGACTTCTTTTCCCGGGACTCGTGTCAACCCCACCATATCAAATGCTGGTTTTGTTCATATACCATGGCGCCGCCCAGGTAGCCAGCAGTACTTGCAGCGCCAGCCTATACCAAGAGAAATCCCATGGTGACCATCCCGACCGTAGTAATACGTCACATAATGATAGAACGGACAGGACAAAAGACAAGACAAGACAAAGAGACTTACGCAGCTTTAACCAACTTCGCCAATCTCTCATTCAACTCGTCCTGGGACTGCTGGACATCTGCTCCGGACGTCGCCGTCGTCATCGAGGATTGTTGTTTCGTAGCATCAGCATTGCCATTCGCCTGCGGCGGCGCAGTGGCCTGTAGCTGCGGCGGGATCCCACCACCGGTCCCGGTCCGGCCAGCACCAGCATATTTCTCAACCACGGCGCGAACCTTGGCGGCGTCGCTGCCGCTGACCGTCTCCAACACCTTTCCGTCCCGTTGTAGCACCAGGAACGGCACGGCCGTCACATCGTATGACTCGGAGACGTCGGCGAGTTCTTCGGCGTTGATGGACAGAAACCGAATGTCCGAGTCGGCTGGGTATGTGGAGGCGAGGGTCGTGAGGATCGTGTTCATCTGTGCGCATGGCGCCGCCCAGGGTGTGTGGAAGTATAAGACGAAGAGGGTGGTGGGCGAGGCGGTTTTGATGATTTGCTCGAAGCCGGCTTCGGAGTCGACCTCTGTGAGGCTTGCCATCCTGGACTCGACAGTTGCTGATGTGCTGTAGGCGGAATGAGCAGTATGAGAAGCGGAAACAGGGGCTGGGAATTCTAGAGGCGTATAAAATCGGTGCGGATCGTGGATGGATGGATGGATGGATGGATGGTGATTAACAATTCTACGGTAGTTGTGGTATAATCTGATAAATGGCCGACCTGCGGGTGGACTACAACCACTACTAGTCCTGTCAGTCTGGACTGATCATGATTTTCTCCCGCGATTTGTTCCGATGACGCGATCCGCTCAATCGCAATCGGCCGCCCGCCACTAGACTGATTTGGGTCATCTCAGCCTTGCCGGACTCGGAGCCTTGGAAAACAGAACATGAAACATGTGCTTCTGTTCACCCGCCAGTGATGCTTTCATTCGTTCATTAAGGCAATCCAAAGAGAGCAGCTTGTCGCTCGCTTCTCCACGGAGCACACCTACAACATTGTATATCTCATTCGTTCGATTTTCCGGAGACTGTTAGAGCTGGGCATTGTTTCCTCCAGGCCACGGGACAGCCTCAGAACTTGCTGATGGAGAAATAAATAAACTGAATGCCCTCTGTGTGATCACAGCACATCCAAAATTGGGTATTGATCTGCTTGATGGTGCTCTCGGCGCCTCGCACTTCCGTGTAGTAGAAATGATGGCATAGTTTTCAGTTCTGTTGGCCCAAACCGGAGGCACCTCTGCACAGCACTTTGTACGGCCTCGTCATTCTCAGCCATCGTTATCGGTATGGTCATTACCAAAAGGTCTCGCAGACTCGGAAGGGCAAGCTATCCATCATCTTCATCGTCACCGTGCCTCCGGCGCTTCGCATTCCTTGAGCACGTTTGTGGTGGTCAATTGACACGAATCAACAGCCAATCGCTAGCAACGGTGGAAGCGTTTGAGACCCCTGCGTGGGCGAGGAATAGGTAAAGAAGGAGCCCGCTCGCATCTACCTCCGCCACTCTCCTCGGCCTCTCATGAAACCTTCGATAGATCTCCATACCTCTTCAACAGTCTCTCTATCCCTCCATCTCCTGGAAGCCCTGGTGTCTTGATCTACATTGGCGCCATGAGCTCGCTCGTCCCATCTCTCCACCGCGAAGGTCTTGACACTGCTGCCCCAGCCCTTGACTTCCGACGGGATTGGTAAACCTTTCTCCCCTACATAAATGCCTAGAACGTGGCCAAAAAGCTCTTGTGGCTCCCTCCACTTGTACCCTCGAAACTGCCATATCTGGCCGGTGGTGAAGACTGCCACGACACGGGACCAGTAGTCAGGCTTGAACTGCTCTGGAGAGTCAACAAGGATAAACCGGTACGGCTTTTCGCTAAGGGAATGAAGAGTCCGGGTGATATGCAACAGATTGGCCGTCGTTTGGGACGATAGTGTCGGGTGATCAGGTGGAACGTAGAGGCCCGAGTCCAGGAAGGTCTTGATATTTGACATTCGGAGCAGTGAGGAGGCGGAGGGGGACAGGAGGATGATAGGATCCGATCGTTTCGACGAGACGGCGGAGGGCATAGGTTTTGAAATACCCGCTGCTGGGCGAGCAGCCAGTGCTGCAGACTTGGAAGGCTGGCCAGGTCTGTTTGACGAAGGGACGCCTTTACGTCGTCCAAGGAACGTCTCTGCGAACTTGCGCACATGGGAGAAATCCTAAGGTAAACGTCGTTAGCTACAGTGCCTCAAAGTGGCTGACACCCTTACCGTAGGCTTGATTCCCCTCAAGACAGTGTTATGATCGCCCATTTTTCGTTCGCCATTGTAGATTGCTTGAAGCCTGGCATCAATGACCTTGACGGGTCTTCCGCCCACAGTCTGCGTGACCCCAACGCCTGAGCCGCCAACGGTAGGAACAGCAGCACCACCTGCTACATCTGCAGCCCTGTTGGCAGCATCTCCCACCGCAGCACCCTCGACGGGTTTGATGTATTCCGACTCTTCGGACGCGCCTTCTAGCCAAGTAATCAAATCCAGACGTTCCACAAAGACCAGGTTTCGGATCTTCTGCCCCTCTGGTAACTGTTTATCCAGTTCCGCTGCGAGCGCAATGTATTCCGGCACTGTGACATCTTTGTGCTGCCATGCAAAGAATATGCTACGCAGGTCCACTTGAGCCGTGTCTGGTGTGGTCGACGTAAACCGCGTTCCTGTGTCCAACGGAAGGCATAGTGGTGTGGGATGGGTGAAATATAGGTGTGTCGCTTCAACAAAAGAGTCTGTTCGGTTTGCTTCGGCCGTCGCTGGATCTGAGGTTTTGGTCAGGGTGGGCGGTTTCCCTGCCGCGATCGAATTCCGCAACAGCTGCAGCACGTCTGTGGTGGCCATCCCAGCAGGATGGATCGCGAGCGCGAGATTGATTGGAAAGTAATACGTCTATTACATTCCTTGAAGCAGATCACGCTCGACTATCGGGACATGTCAAGTACAACGTTGTAGATGGTGAAGTGCTAAGGTCGCTTTTTGTTTAACGTGTCGCAGCGGAAGGACAAACGATGTCTCGGTCTTTCCTCAATGCGGGAAAGGATTAATTATTCTCCGAGAAGCACCTGCCTATCCTCCCTCTCAGCCTCATCACTTCACCAGCACATCTGGAGCGCCCACACGTTGTGTTCTGGAAATACATGTGCATGCCTCTCAAACCGATTGTGTTCATGTAACCTCACTACTCAACGGGTAATCACTTCTTTTCAAGTTGTGCCCGTGTCCTCCTCAAACTAAACGACTCCAACCAATCCAATTGGGCGCCGGGGTAATGCAGACGATGGTATTCCTCGGGACAATAGTCCAGGTGAAATTACACATCTGAGGCTATTCTCTACGAAGATGTATTCGAACAAAGTTAGGTAATCGCAGCCAAAGAGGCAGATGTGTTTCAGAGAATCATGATCAGCTCTGGGTTATTCAGCTCTCTTTCCAACGCAGCTATTCACGTCCTGACATCCCGATGGGCTCAGGTGATTATTGTGTCTATCCAGCAACATGGGGGCAAATCAAGCCCATATTCATGCCTCTCTGAAGCCCGTTTGTTTTGTTCATCTTCCTCCGACTGGGGTATCTTTCCAATGCAAATGCTGAATGGAGAGCACAACGCTGAAGATGCTGCCGAGGAAAGTAACAAACCCACCACACACCATGTAACCACGCTATGCAGAATTCATACATGCAGTAAATGAAGCAGACACCACCCGAGGTAAAGCTCTATGTGCGTCGATTTCGAAGACCTCCAGTCATCTGGCGCAGGAGCCAGTCTTCACAATATGCGACTCTGACCAGCAGTGTAGATCAGCAGAACACCATCAGGATTTTGTGCACTTCATCCGCGGTGAGAGCTGAGTTTCGCATGTCGATAACATTTCGAGTGCGGTCGCCGACCGAATCGTAAATATGTGCTCCGTTTTTTCCATCCACAAAGTGTAGAAAGTCTTTCAAGGCGGAAAGGAAACCTATGTCCGTGTATTAGATCGACTGACCCCCCTGTCTGGGACCGGAGAAAGTGCGCGGTTGGACCCGATCAAATCGATTTCGTGATCACGAAGTACAGCTGCATGTCGTGGGTCTCGCAGGAATTTTGGCACGGAGTCCTATGCCTCACGTTAGATAGATTCTCGACGCGACCACCTGGAAACTTACGCTCGCCATGAGTTTGAATACTGCGTTTTGCGCAAGCTCGAATAATTCCACCACTTCATCGAGAGATTGTCTCATGGACTCGTCATCGATATTCGTTCGGATCATTCTGCTGTCAAGGCGATTGCGTAAGGAGTGGTCAATATTGAGTTCGGAAGGTGCTCCTGATGCCAGGAAGGAGTTGTAGAGACCTGAAGCAAGTGAATAAGCGCTCGTGGGAAAAGGTGGGTGCAATAAATACCATATGCTGCTGCCAGTGTCTCTCTCACAGGTTCGGGCCTCTCGAGCATCCCTGACTTCTCGAGTTGTCGGTAGTTGTTGGTGAAATCGGTCACGTCGAAATAGAATTGTAAGTTTTCCTCGCACAGCGATTGTCGCAAGAACTCTCGGAAAAGTAACCGGAGCGCAGCGTCTTGCAATATCATATTCAGCCGGCTGACGTTGGAATCTCTGGTGATTCGACCCTTGTCCCTTGTATCATGGCTGTCTTCGCTCTCGATACTAGGTGGTCGGGCAATCCATCCGCAAACTCGCTGTCCTCGTTCTGTGACAGTGTAGATGGCGTGCTTGGTGGGCTGGAAGTAGGTTGACATGGGATTCTGGCGCATATATGCTCTGTCTTCGACAACCGGAGCCATCAGCTGCCACTTGACGAATAGTTCCGCGATCTCAAAAGTCTCTCGCCGATCGATGGTAGTGCAACAATCGAGCAGCCAGTCAGAGGCCGCTCGGCCAGTGAATGTGCTCTGTACGGTCCGGTCCAGCACTCGACGTTCTTTGGCCATTTTGACGCCGACAAGGCCTGTAGCGTAGTCTGATACAGAGTCCGAATCGGATAAGGACGTGGAGCTCTTCAGATTTGGGCCCTCGAGACCCATAAATCTCCTAAAAATGATCTCGATGGTGGCCCTATCCTGGATCAGCTTATCCGTGCTTGGGTCTCTCTCCAGAGCGACGATCTGCATCTGTGCTCGCTTGAGAAGAGGTTCAATGTGACGGGCGTTGATGCCATTCTTGCTGCAGAAACGATGTAGGATTGCCAGGCCTTTAGGAGTGAGCTGCCACACGCCTCCCTTTGTCGGGAACGTGGTGTTACTCTTGGATTCCGCCGACTCTATCAGGCGGGCGTCCACAAACCGTTGACAGACCGAACGTGCCATCTCTTTGGCCATTGAGAAAGTCGTCGTAGTGGTTGTTACTACCCATCTCGAAGGATTCTTTGGATCTGGAATGCGATTGGATTGGGAGAACTTGAGGGATCCGAGATTTGTAATGGCTTCCTCTGACAGGAACGTCTCTTCTACCCTTGAAAATCGTACTCGATGTGGTGTCAGTGGTAAACTGGTGATGAGTGTAGAGAATAAGTCATTGAAGTCCCGGGTGAAGGGCCTCTCGTCATCCGTCATGCGCAGAATCTTGGAAGATGTCTGGTGCATCCGCCCACTGCTCTTGTCCGTGTTCGGCATTGGAGGTGTTGTGGTGCTATTTCTCAGCTCTTCACTGGGCAGAGGCGGACCACTTATCGGACGCAGTTGTGTTGGTCTCTGTAACTCGGGCGAAGTTGGCGAACGGGGAAGATTTGGGCGAGCAGTCTCTGTGGAGGCGGACTTCTTGGTGAGGCTGCTGGAGGAGGTGGCAGACCGTAAACTGGGCGTGGGATTTGTGCCAATGGCAGCCAAATTGGCAAAGGCGTTGGATGTCTTTTCTCTTGCGAGGGATGCGAGCGAGCGTCTGCTTTTGGCCTGGGCGACACTAGCCGTACTGGTGTTGTGCTGATGATGCGGCGAGCGAGAGGACTCCAGACTTGACGAGTTTGAGGTCGGAGGAGGATATTCAGTAGTGGTGGCCGACAAGGTGACCGGGGCAGGCAGGCTCTGAGCGGACGAAGTCATGGAGTCAACAACAAGCGACTCGTTTGACTCGGGCATCGGGAGAAGTAACTGTCGCACAAAAAGAAATGCTCAGGACTTGTTCGGGTTCTGCCAGCATCGCAGAGGACTGGCGGTCGACACCTGGGACGAGTCGCAGAAACGCAGACGAGGGGGCGCAAATCCACAACCCACGAAGAGCCGGGATTGCCCTCACCACGAGACCACGAGGATGTGGAGCAGCTTAGGCCGCAGGGGCTAACCCAGTAGTCGCTCACGGCCCTGGTCCGCCGGCCCTGGCAAGGATGCGAGAGTGGGTAAGGGCGTAATGATTATTCGAGAAAAGTTTGATCCGGAGGCTTGAGTCGGTAGTGGATCTTTAGCCCAGGAGCTGATGACGGGGCAGCCCAAGTGGGTAGACTTTTAGCCGGACTTCTTAACGAGCTGACGGAGGGCTTGGGCGATTGTATGACGGGGAGCGATCTTCCACCACAGGCACTACGGCGTCAGAACTCCCTTTTGAGGTTGGCTTGTGGGCTCTTCTGGTTCAGCAATTGTCTGGTTATTTCGCAACGACTCTTCGTTGGTCCGAGGATGCCTGGGTCGTAGGGCAGAGGCCGGCGTTGTCGATCGAGGAGTTGCAGAATAGGAAACAGTAGGATTCGATCGTGAAGCCAGGATCATGCGAGGCCGCAGCCGAGATTGAGACCGCGGACACTGGCAGTCAGTTTCTTATGCTTGTAAGATCGGATTCGGGGTAGAGGACGTTGCAGGCGATCAACACCAAGCAACGGGCTTTTACGTCTGCAGCAGATGCGTCTTAATTGTCAACAGGATGCCCTGTAAATAATGAAGATGGTACTAGTATGAATGATGTCGCCCAAACTCGATGATGTCGTTGTCCTGAAAGAAGATGGGAGAAGATAAACCACGAGATGAAAATGTGGTGAAGGACACTCACTGCACTGCGCCCGCACTCAAGCACCGCACTGTCGTTCCCATACTACTACTACGCACTACTACTACAATGTACTACTACTTGACACACGGCTACTAGCATCACTAGCAACACTGCAACCTGCACACATGGCACACACTGGCAGGCTCCAGTTGCTGTGAGCTTGAAGTGCAATCAATAGCCCTTGCAGTTTTTGGCAGTGACAGGCACAGGCTGGGGCTGCACCACCCTGGTCAGTATTGCTGACGGCCATTCAAGTTCTGCACAGCGACGTAACCCTCTCTTTCTTCAAGTCAGGGAAGCTGGGTAGAGTCCCTGGCTCCTAGTAAAGGTCTCCTTTGTTGGCAGGCCTCCTCACATCTCGGGACAGCCCACTGCAGCTTGAACCTGCATCCACCCGACAGTCGGTGCCGAAACATAGTGCAAAAATATGGTATAGGTTCCACCATGGTAGGGTATATTTGCTGTCTCCACTTTAGACCACCTCTGTCGGAGCCTCACGGGAGGCAGCCGCCCATCCTTGCCCAACATCCATGAAGACGGTGTCTTGAAACACGGAGTCTGACGGGGATGTACGGTTACTACGTACTGTGGGTGTCAGAACTCAAATTTCTACAGACTCTGCACTCCCAGCATACACTGTCTCTCCGAGGACAAGGGCTGCCCAGTCATCCAGCAGCTGGTCTGCCAGGACGTCCGAAACTACTTCTGCCTCCGACATAAAGAAGGCTACACCCTCGACTAACCTCTGTCCTCGCTTCGGGCATGGGGCCATCGATTCGCCGATTCTTGGGGGCCCGAGTGATTGGTGATGTTGGCAAACCGTTACTTAGTACCCGCGCCCATTCGCTAGTCCAGATTGTGCTAGTGATATGCAAACCGACCCAACCTTTAGGAGTTGAAATGTGACATATTGTTACCATTTGCGGGCATGTTGCTGTGGACTATTAGGGACTATGGCGGTCAGGGCAACACGTGTATTGGCAATAGTGACGAATCCTGCGGACGGTTCAGTTGGAGGTCTTTGCTCACCGATAAACCGCAGATCGCTTGCCCACTACAACGAGGTAGGCATGTTTGCTGAATATTACTATGTATTACCATTATCATTGAACCCCACGCGGCGCACTCGGAGCTGTCAGCGGTTGCAAATATGGCGTCTAACGTTCTTCGCGGTTTTGTCGGTGGAGTCTCGGATTGTTCACCGGGTGCCAGTGCCACACTAGCACCTGGCCTGGAACACACAGAAGTAACAATTTAGATGAGCCAAAAGGCAAGTCCACACGACGTTCAGGATGGGAGACTACTCTGTCGGAGGTCGACTGATCCGCCCAAGTCACAACACATGGTACCTCTACTCCGGCGCCGGTCTGGGGGAGATTCTGGCTGATGGAGCAGTTCCATCGGGTCGGTATCGGTGTGTGTAGCCATGATCGAGACTGCTACGCCACTTTGCAAGAGGCGGTCTAGGAGTCTCGAAGACAGAGACAGCACGTCAGTCTCGGTGCGGTAGCTTGCTTCAGGGGTCCCTCCTCCGGCGTCTTGACACGAGAACGATGATCGCTTCCCTTTCTTGCGTTCAGGCTTGACAAGCGGTAATGATCTTAGATACAACCTCGTTATGACTTTCAAACTCATGCTTCGATATTCGGAACATTGCAACCAGTAGGCCGGGTGTCGACTGGGGCCAGCCAACTTCGAGAAACACAGCCTGAGCTACCACGGAAGTTGAAAGCCAACAGCTTCGGAGAATTGATACGGATCCGGAAAGATCATCGAACAAAGTGCGGGTTCCATTCTACGACCAAAGAAAACATATCCACCCACTAGTTGTAAAGCAGATATTCTGGAGGTCTTCCAGTGGCATCGAGCAAGTTTGCTGATACTAGTATCTGTGAAGACGCGCAACAGGATCACGTTGAGTCAACTCCCGAGTCTCCATCAGAGTCGATCGGTCCTCATCCACTACTCCATTGTAGTTCAAGTTAGTGATGGTCCAGTCAGACATGAAACAGACTAGTTGAGCTAGACATATTTCGCGAATCAGTTCGTGTTTTGCAGCCTGTACTGGAGCCCGGCAAATATACCAGGTTAAGACCACTCAAGTCTAGCCCGTGTCTGTTTCAGCCAACAATTCCCGGACGCAGCGCCGCCCTGAAAGGTTAAGTTAGAACAGACCAAGAGTGGACCTCCAGCGTGGTTACACTGCGCGCTAGCACTGGTAAGGGGCCGTCTCAGGGCGGCCACGTGGGAAGCAAACCTACCTAAGGTAAATGCCTTCCTTCAAGTGGGATAAATGCAGCACCAATCAGTCACATAAGTGGTTGGATCGAGAGAAGCCTGGCGTGCCTACACTGCAAGCGTTGTAAGCTAGCAGTATAGGGCCAAAGTCTACAACTGCCGGCCTGCTAACGCCCCCCTTGTCGTCACTTTGAAGCCCGATATCCCTGTCGGCCTCAATTTCCACCCCATGTCAGTCGAGGCTGAGCACTTCCCTGTCCATGTTCTCTCCATCTTCGAGAATGTTTCCCAGTTCCACAATGGAAGCAGTTTAATTTCTTCTGCAATCCACTTGGGCGGGTAAGGCTTGCAACACCCGCCCTGGTTGTTGGGCCGCCACAACAATGTATTAGCACACATTCAGGAGAGACATGGTTTATTCCGATGTACGTGTTTGAGATTGAGCATCGATTTGAACCTTCGGTGAGCCTTCAGTCAAAATACCGTCCAGGAAGCCAAGTGGGAAGATGGGTCACTTCGACCAGCAGGAAACACACATGGCCGGGACATGCTGCAGTAGTCCTGGCACTACCTTAGGTAGTCTGTCCAGTCATATTTCGACTGTTCGTTCTTCAGGTTTCTTTCTTTGTAACAACTCTGGCAATTGATTCAACTTCTGCCGGGTCGACTTTGCATCCCCCTCTTTCTGCGGACCCGCCCTTCCCTTTTCAGCATCCAATGGCCATGCGCGCCGTTGATGCCGACTGCGCGCAAGTCCGCATCTCAGCTTGGTCGGCCATGGTGGTTGCTGTACAACTGGACATTGTACCTTAGGTGCCGTACAGCAACATTGTAGTGCCAGGCTGCTATCGTGCAATGCAGCGATGGAGGAACGTTAGTAGCTGATGGGGTGTAGTAATGATGAGAGTACTACTTAGCAATGGCACTGTTGTAGCAGTGCTATGCTTACTAGGCACCCGTCTCTTCCGCTTTAGGATGGATACAGTATTTTACAGTAGTAGAAGCTGTAGGGAGGCGCTACTAGGAGGCTTCCATTTTAACACTGTACATTGTAGTAAGGGCTGAGGCCACGTGCTGGACTCACTCCTGCCAGCCTAAGGTCCTTTCCTCGTCATGGTTAGGTATTCGCACTTGCAGTTTAGAGATACGACACCTGTAGCGGTAGCAACAACCTTCCCTTCTTCCGGAAATCATGTGGAAGGGACGTTACTACCCTTGCGAATGATAATCGGAAGTGACCGTGCTCTTTTGCTGTTTCATCTTGGAAGGATTGCGCCCGTGGACCACGGTACTATGTTCTCACAGCTGCCCGCTTGGGTAGGGACCTAAGTATCTTGTGCCGTGTGCCAAGTGCAGGCAGGCTTGAGCTATTAATTATGACCTGGTATTAGTAGTATCAAGTAAGGTTTGTATACTACAGGCATTGCTGCTACTAGTGATGCACCAGACGAGCACACACATCTGGCGGACATCATGATCACTACTGCTGCCCTCATGTAGCCAGCCTATTTCGATGATACCTCGGCATACCTTCCACTGGGACAGTCCAATGGGCTCCATGCTCGTACTACCTTCCCAGTATCATGCCATGCGGTGGTTACTAAAGCCCGAAAGGACTCCATTTTTTCCATCGTTCCTCAGCCAGGAGTGCTTCTTACAGTCTTCTGGATATGAGACCTTCTCACGACTTGGTGGATTTTCTCTACACAGGCCAACCTAGTAGCGGCAGTGGCACTGCGGTCGAAATGGTAAGTGAGACTAGTAGTCTTGAATCCGCTGTCAAAATATGCATGCGTCACGCAGTTCATGCCGTGCATGCATGCATGCTACTGCCCACGGGCCCAACCATTTCAGCCTCCACGATCCACACACACTGGCACCCGCCACCGCGAGTGTCTTCTATTCCATGCCCGTGGCAGACAACTTTGTCCCCGCCAGGTTACCGGTAGGCAGGAAATACAGGTTGTTGTCAGCGAACGAGGACATCTCTGAGTTACGCAGCCCACACACACCCACACGGCTCACGTCGTCCAGTCGGCGGCGTCGACGGTGACACCAAGTACAACTACGGCCTTCATCAACGCCAACGACAACACATGTTCACGGCCTCGATGACATGGAACTAATTCTGCAAGCCTGTTCCTTGCCAACACGTGGCCGAGACCTTGGCTTGTCGTGCCAATGTTCCGCTTCGAAATCGGTGGCTGCCACGAGGCAATTTCGACCTTGTCCGCCTCGGCACTGCAACTGTAGCCCCACACACGTCAAAGTGCCCACTACAAGCGACTAACTACAACTGCAGTAAGCGTGTGCTGAAAACTTTTCCTCTATCGCCGACGCTTGACAGTCCAACGTCCTACCACAACTCCTGATCGAGAGGACAACGTCGGCAATTCGCATTCCAAGCTCGCATCAAGAGGTGGGCCCCAAATCCACCCATCTCGGCAGAGGACGGTCGCGTGGAGGCGAATCGAGATCCATTCTACACACTCGCAGCCAAGAGAAAAGACACGTCTGGAGCAGGTCCAACTCATCTTACCTCGAATATTTTTCCTGGTAGAGCCGCCCTGGCGGTACCCTTCTTATGGATACTCCAGCTTGTGTTCCACAAAAGGACTTATTAGTCGAAACGAGGTCGTCGGTCTTTTTCTTTCGTCGTTGGCAAATTTAGCCGGCCTGTGCAATGCTTTTCTACTATATGGTAGCGTCCAAGGGGACTAACTACTCAACAACATGGTTCTGGCTCGAATGTCTGTGCACTTTGGCGGGGACTATGACACGGGAGCTTCCGTGTCTATTACTGTGAGCAGGACTTGTTTGGTTGCGGTGTTGCGATATATCAAGGCGCACAGGTAACAATCAAGACGCCACGAGTTAGCCTTTTCGGGACGTCCCTCCGCGAGCCTCGAATCTGATGTTTGACACTGCACGGCACGTCCATCGCCTGATTTTACTACAGTCGAGCACCATTGCTGTGCACCAATGGCAAAGGAAAGAGTATCATATTCGCCGAGGTTCCACGTCCCGGTGGCGACTTCCACGTGAGTGCGCAATATCGGAATGAAGCACAGCAGGCTGGCCAGCCCCCTGGCTGCAGGCGTGAGCCTCGTCAAAGTGGACGTTGATGCTCAGAGACATCGGGCTTCCTTTCCGCCCTGTTCTGATGCCCACGGAACGCCCTTTTCCGTCATCCCATATCTCTGATTTCTGCCTAAGGGTAGGTAGTCGGCATTGAAGAGCCGGCTCACGGTGTGTGCCGTCTCTGATGAAAGGGGGCGACCACAATGGCTGCCGACAACCTCTCTGGTCGCTGCGCAAGGTTTCATGTTTGGTGCTTCCTCAATCATTGGAATGGCTTCCGCACGAGCGGATTTATTGTCATTTGCCTCTCGTCGTGGGAGTACAACCCTGGGATTAGGAGCCTGTTGACAACGAGAACGAACATACCTACCTAGGTAGGTTTTTTGTGTCGCCTTAGTGGGATCAGACTTCTAAGTCGAACACTGCAGTAAGTGGAGGTAAGTAGACTGAGGCATAGCATGGTACAATCTTTGTTGTCACCTCCGTGCCGGACATCACCAGCGTCCACTGCATGGGTGAAATGGGAAATGGCCGTGATCGTCGTCCGACTGAGTATTCCCCGTCATCATGGTACCCTTTGCCCCCCTAAAGCCAGGTTTTCGAGGCTTGCTATCCCAGTTCGGGATGGATACTCACGAGTGTACCAAGGAATTACTCAACGGGTATCGAAGATTCCGTGGGAATATGGGTTGACGGCATTGTCGAGGTGTACTACACACACGATTGTGAACGACTCTGGAGGCCAGGATTGCGACAACTGGGCTATGGCTCCGTCTTCGCATGAATGTACCGCAATGTGTACTGATTTCCGTTTTCCATTCTATAACACAGGTTTATAGGGGTTTGATGAAACGACGATCCATATGTCTTCTGTGATTTCGAAAATCCAGCACAAGAGGCTGGTCGTATCATTGTAGTATTGTTCAAGTAATAGCTCGACTATCGGGTGGTGCTCAGATGGAGCCCTTTCATAATGCAGACCATGAACACCAAATGAAACAAAGCCTCCAAGGGTTTTCCCCTCATACCCAACCAACTGACCATCATGAGCCCAGCCCGGCCAAACTTTTTGCTGTTTTGAGACAGTTCAATATCATTCCACCGTACCGGCAACCACTAACATCCAATGCCAGGATCATCCCTCACCAGTCGACCGGATCAGTCTTGATCTCACCACGATTCGTTTTAGGAACCGGGGCGGCTTCGACCTTCACGGGGCCCTTGCGCCATTTCTTCAGGTAACCGGAGCCGTCCAGCCAGGGGGTGTCAAGAGTACGTTTCTGCTCGAAGCGGGCGATTTTGTCTTCCATCTGCATGGTCAGGCCGATATCGTCCAGACCTTCGACCAAGCAGTGCTTGCGGAACTCCTCGACGTCGAAACGGGCAAGTTCCTTGCCGTCGGCATCGCGGATGACCTGGTTGGGCAGATCGACCTCGATTTCGCGACCGGCACGGGCCTCGACGGCGATTCTCTCGAGGGCGGCCTGGTCCGGCATGATGATGGGCAGCATGCCGTTCTTGAAGGTGTTGTTAAAGAAGATGTCGGCGTAACTGGGGGCGATGATGCATTTGATGCCGAAATCCAACAGGGCCCAGGGCGCGTGTTCGCGCGAGCTGCCGCAGCCGAAGTTGGGCCCAGTCACGACCAGGATTTTGGATTGTCGGTAGGGCTCCTGGTTGAGAATGAAGGAGGGGTTCTCGCTGCAGTCCTCGTTGTACCGTAACGGGTGGAAGAGCGCGGAGCCAAGACCCGTGCGCTTGATGGTCTTGAGAAACTGTTTCGGGATGATGGCGTCGGTGTCGACGTTGGCCTTCTCCAAGGGCGCCGCGATGCCCTTGAGCACCGTAAATTTGGGCAGGCCTGCCGAGGCTCCTGCGCCTCCATTATGCGCAACGCTGTCGTTGACGTGCGGCCCAACGTCTGACGGGATGTCCAGGATGCGGTCGAGTTCTTCGTCAGTGTCAACTTCGGCAAATTCGGGTTGGACGTCGAGTTTCGGAGACGCTTTGGCCGCGGCCCCGGACGAGCTGGGGTTGTGGACTTTTCGCACATCCGCCAGCTTGCCGACAATGGCGGCTGCGGCCGCCATGGCTGGCGACATGAGATGCGTCCGGCCTAACGCACCTTGTCGGCCCTCGAAGTTGCGGTTGGAAGTACTGGCGCAACGCTCTCGCGGCGACAGGATGTCCGGGTTCATGCCCAAACACATGGAGCAGCCGGCCTCGCGCCACTCAAAACCGGCGTCCAGGAAGATCTGGTCAAGGCCTTCGCGCTCAGCCTGGGCCTTGACGTTGCCCGAACCAGGCACAACCATGGCGCGCTTGACGTTCGGTGCTACCTTCTTGCCTTTAACAATTTCCGCTGCAGCTCGGAGATCCTCAATTCTCGAGTTCGTGCACGAGCCAATGAAGACCTTGTCGATTTCAATGTCTTCCATCCTGGTACCAGGCGTCAAGCCCATGTACTCAAGGGCGCGTTTGCAGCTGGCCTTCTTGGTAGCATCTTCAAAGTCATCCGGACCCGGAACGACACCGGTTATGGGGACGACATCCTGGGGCGAAGTACCCCAGGAGACGGTGGGAGAGATGTCCTTTGCATCGATGAAAACTTCAATGTCGTATTTGGCACCCTCGTCTGACTTGAGGCTGTTCCAGTAGTTGATGGCCTTCTTCCACTCGTTGCTGTCGACCTTGGGTGCCAGCGGTCGGCCCTTGAGGTAATCGTAAGTAATTTGATCTGGAGCGATCATGCCGGCACGGGCACCGCCTTCAATGGACATGTTACATATCGACATGCGGGCTTCCATGCTGAGGCTGCGAATGGCCGAGCCGCAGAACTCAATGACACAGCCGGTCCCGCCAGCAGTGCCAATGACTCCAATGACATGGAGGATGATATCTTTGCTGGTGACTCCGGGCGCCAATTTGCCGTCCACCTGAACGCGCATATTCTTGCTCTTCTTGGTGATCAAGCACTGGGTGGCCAGCACGTGCTCGACCTCGCTGGTGCCGATGCCAAAGGCCAACGCGCCAAAGGCTCCATGGGTAGAGGTATGGCTGTCACCACAGACAACCGTGGTGCCGGGCAAAGTGAAGCCCTGTTCGGGCCCGATAATGTGGACGATGCCCTGGTTCTTGTCCCCCAGGCCGAAATATGTGAGTCCAAATTCCTTGACGTTTTCCTCCAATGTCATACATTGTAATCGCGAATCTTCTTCCTTGACGAAGTCGGCCACATTCTTGAAGTTTTTTCGTGGCGTGGTTGGCACGTTGTGGTCGGTTGTAGCGAGGGTGCAGTCCGGTCGGCGGACTTTTCGATTGGCATTCTTGAGGCCTTCGAAGGCTTGTGGAGACGTCACTTCGTGGACGAGATGTCGATCTGCACGTTGAACATGGCAGTCAGTATGAAGATCTCGATTGGAAACAAGACGTGGAAGGGGATATACGGACCAATGTAGAGGAGGACAGTGCCATCTGGCTGTTCATTGACGATGTGGTCCTGAAAGACTTTGTCGTACAGGGTACGAGGCTGCGAGTCTGCCGAAGGCATCTTGAATGACAAAACCAACCACACAACACAAAGAGGAACCAGAGAACACCTGTACAGGTGAGGACGATGAACGATAGAGGGGATGGAGGGATGATAGCGACTGGCGAGACGAATCCTCAAATCGACGGGCACAAGATATAAGCAAAGACATGGAAAATGCCAGTGAGTCGAATTGCCTCCCGACATCGGATTGGCGGATGACTACAGCTGCGTCGCCATTGGATACACTTGGTAGAGTGATTCGCCTCCCCGCGTTTAGACGTCATGGACCAATCAACTGCTGTGGATTACTTTGCTTACTTTATCCAGAAGTCTCCGAGGTCGCAATATTCCTGCCATACACTGTTACACAACTTGAAGGCAACTGGTAGATTGAATGCAACGTATCAACGCAATCATCTTCACAGTTTGATACAGTCCTGCCATTGGACCGGCGGAAACTCTAATGGAAGCCTTGACCGTGGTCGGCCTGGAAGCGCTCTGCCTGGACAGCATGGATGCCAGAGTTCGCAGGTGTGGCGCATGTGGAATTGAGTGAGCGATTGACCTTAACTCAACAGTCTTTAAAGGTCCTAAAATTACAGCCAACCTGGGGCAACGCATGGCCAACTGACTCTGATCAAACTCGCAACATAACCTATACAGGGAGTTCCTGTGTTGTGTATTGAGTGCTCAAGACTTCCCAGGCGATAACCGACATAAATGACTGAACGAGCACTTTGTAGCAGCGAACCCAATGTTAAATGCTATGTTGCAGATCTTGTTCAATGAACAAAGACCAGTGTCGGCTTGGCTAGTTGAGCAGTCAGCTAAATTGTTTTTATCTCTGGTCGCCGCCCAGTGCCAGATGCAAAGGCAAGACATCAGATTAGGATGCACTCGGCTTGTCTTGATACATCGGCCTGGTACTCTCCATCTGAACGAGTATGAAGCAAGTAGGTGCCTTTGAGGAAGGGCCATCGGCCGAGCCAGTATCGATATACTTGACTGAATGACAACACCATGTTCTGCCTAATCATCTTTTCATGTTCTCCTCCTGCCCCAGATCGAGTGGCAGCCAGCCCATATACACTTTAGTCCCGCATTGCTTATGTTCACAGTGACGGACCTTGGCTCTGTGAGAAAGGGTAGCCAGTACCTAGGTAGGTATGTCATAATGGACTGTAAAGAACAAGGTCCTGCTACTGACTTGGCTACCTCAAGGACGGTTTATTAAGGATACTGTAATGTAGTGGAACGTGCACCTTCATCAGCAATCAGATAATGCTATAGCTAGCAGGTATTATTGCGGACAGTTTCTCCCACCAATAATGACGACGGTGGGACGACAACCTGAACAGCTAAACAGGGACCGCGCCATCTATAGCAAGACGCCACACACGCACAGCACACTAGCAAGGCATCAGTCAGTTCCCTGCTACAGATGCTACCTAGGTACTTACTACCTTGTAGCTGGCCAGACATCGGTAGACCACGGGCGGGCGGCGCAACTCATCGAAATCAAGTTACAGGTTCTCAAAGCATACCTCAGCTTCACGTCGGACGTCCTTGCTCCAGAATGGTTCGGTAGCAACAGCCTTCTTGACCATGCAGTGTGCGAGGTCAACGAATGAGTGAACGATTGAGTCAGCCGCCAGGTACAGTAACTAGCACTCAAGAAAGGCTGCCAACCTCTTGTTGAGAGGTGCACGGGTGGGCTCACAGAACCAACACTTCGGCCGACGCTGGGCGTCCTGGAAGCCATGTCTAGGTTTGAGCTGCCAGTGCGCGAAGCGATAGGAAGGATATGGTCGGCTGGTCACAACAGACCAAGACCAAGCTTACCTTTATCGCTACATCCACGCGGCGCGGTACCCGTATCTCGTCATGTACAGGAGCGACAGGTACCAGTCCAGCGCCAGCAGAGCAGCGCCCTTTTAGAATGTGCAAACTTGACACCAAGGCGGCTGCTGTTGTCGAGCAACGGTTGCGCCGGCAGAAGGTCCGGTGCCAATGCCATTCGTTGTTTTTCCTCATCCCCTTTCTCCTTGGCCAAGTCACAAGAGTCAAAAGCAGAAGAAGCATCCGGCCAGCATCATGCCAGCGCTCCATCAGCAGATGAAATCCAACAAGACATCAAACGGCCAGCGACAGGAGCGACGCCACCGCAAGGGAGTCTCAGCATCGTTTTCACCGACATCGTCAAATCAACAGCGATCTGGGAAAGGGACAGCGCGGCCATGATGCAGGCGATGCAAGTGCACGACCAGATGATCCGGCACCTGACCGAAGTGAACCAGGGTTACGAAGTGAAGCAGAACGGAGACGGCTTCATGATCGCCTTCCCAACCGCCACGGCAGCCGTGCAATTCTGCCTCGACGTCCAAGAACAGCTGCTCGACGGGAACTGGCCACGCGCCATCCTGAAGTTGCCCTCTGGACAAGAGACCAAGGACTCCGAAGGCCATCTGCTCTTCCGGGGCTTGCAGTTGAGAATGAGTGCCCATTGGGGCAGCCCCGTGTGTAATTGGAACGAGGTGATTCAGCGCATGGATTACCTGGGTCCCATGGTCAATCGAGCCGCCAGGTTCATCGAAGCCACGGAGGCAGGCCAGATTGTGGTTTCGGAGGAGTTTCTGAGCCAGTTGCAGGCCGAAATGGAAATGGAACTGCAGGAAGACAAAGAAGAAGAACAAGGGAGTAGTGCTGCTCAACCGGTAGACTCTGCCTCATCATCGGTATTGCAGATGCAGCAATCCGAGTCGCAGTCACACCTCTCGGATGGCTGCAGCAGTAGCGCAAGCAGCAACAACAACCAGAACCACGAGATGAACAATCCCGAGAACCCTATTAAGTCCGAATCCGTCAACAACTACAACCACGGCCATGGCCATGGGGACGACACAGATGTCGGTCATGTGGACCTCCCAGCCCTCCGGTCCAGGCGAGGCCAGCAGAAACTCACGCACCAGCAATTCCAGGTCCGGCTCCTGGGCGACCACGAATTCAAGGGTCTTGAGACGCCGCAGCGCCTCTACTTCCTTGTCCCACGCTCTCTGGAGGGAAGGGAGGAATACTGGCATCAAGTCACTCGAGTGCCCGGCGTCAAAGGGAATATACGAAGCGGGTAACGAACAGCTACTTTGTCAGTACATGTGCACGTGGGTCATGAAGCAGACCTGAACTTCAATTGCGTCGCAAGCCGATTTGTTTCAAGTTGGTTTCTCTTTCCTTCAGTCACAGAAGGCCACCGCCATTGCAAGGGAGAAATTCGACTGCTGGTGCGGTTGTTATTACTGTTACTGTTACAATTTTTTGTTGGACGGTAGACGGTGGAGAAGGGGTGGCGGTACAAGCTCACGTACGAACAGTAGGGGGTGACATGTCGGCAACAGCACGCTGTTCATATATGTAGATATGATAAGTACTGGATGGTGTTATAGTGTTCATTCGAGCTTCAGTGTTCATAACTTCCAACGGGTGGGAAAGGTCAATCTTTAGGAAAAGCTGGAGCTTATTGGCGAAATCAAGGCAAGGGTACTTAAGGTAGGCGGAAAGAAGATAACGGTGATTGCACGGTGTGGCATTCTGTGAAGTATAACAAGCGCAAACAACCTTGTCGAGGTGAAACTTCAGAACTATTTCCAGTAAACAGATCAATTCGCCGTGAAATTGCTTTTCCATCGAGAAATAGACCTGGAACAATCCACCCAAGACCGAATTCTTTTCTTCTGTTGGACTCTATCACGGTCTACATGAGGCACCTGGGATCCCAACAGCAGAAGACCTTGGAGTCAGTCGTGTCTTCTGTACTCACTGGTGGCCCATCCACACAAAACACGCTCTTTTAGAACTCATGCTTCTTTCTCTCCTTCTGCCTCGACCTCAGCCTCAGCCTCCTCGACTGGATCTTCAGGCGATTCGCCGTCTGTCTTGGCCGCGCCATTTGTCGTGGGTGCATCATCGCCATCAACGTCGACCAAGTCCGCTGTCGCAGGGGCTTTTGCGCCACCTTCCTCCTCAAGCTTGATATACTCGTCCCATTCAGGGAACAAGTCCTCATCTTCTCCTGGCACACCGAGCAAGCGACTGACTTTACCCTTGCCTTGTTTATCCAGGTATTCCTTCCATTCACGGACCAGCTCCTGTGTTTTCGAGGGCTTGTACGTCTGGCTGAACAGGACGGCCTCGCTGATGCGGCCAGTGCGCTTGAGTAGATCAATGGCAGCAGAGATGTCGCCGGTGGACCACCAACTGGCGAAAGCAATGTTGTTGCTACCCATTTCTTCGGCCTGTCGAGCTAGCTTGGCCAGTCCTTCCTTGTTGCTTGAGCTTGTGTAAAGCAAAAGCAAGCTGCCAAGATCTTTAGCGTTGAGGAAGCATTCTTCGGCAAGTTTCACATCCCAAGCCTCGAGCGCTTTGTCCGCAACTGCCGACCATTTGGCCTGCATATCAGCCTCGCGGGCGAGCTCAAGGGCCACGGCAAGGTTGTTCAATCCCAACGCAAGCTCGAAACGATGCTCAGGATCAGTGGCAACCTCAAGGGCAAGTTCCTTATGACCCTGTGCTTCGAGAAACCTGGCAATTTTGTTCATCTGGTCCGCAGGGATCTCGGGGAGCAGCTCCTGTGCCGCTTCAATCTCGCCTCTCAATACGAGGGTTTGATATGAGAGCAAGGCTGTCGATAATCGGTAGCTCACGACGTTGACATCTTTGTCGCAGAGGTACACCCGTTCATCTCTCTGGAGGTAACGGAGCAAATACATCGGTTGGTCGAATTGGGCAATGTGGACAACCTGCTCGCCCAGCAAGTAGCTGAGACGGGTCGCTGTGGTGAAGAGGAACGCATCGCCAACCCATTCGCCGCTCCTAACGGATTCCTGCAGATCGGTGACGACGGAGAACGCGGCCTCAACACCATCCTCATCCGCTTCGCCATTGTTGACGCCTTCAAGGTACGCTTCCCGGTCAAAGCGGAGGATGTACGTTGTATCCGCGCAGGCTAGGGCAACAAGTTCGCCCGATTCGCTCCAGTAAACCTAATGAAATGTCAGTCATGTTCCAAGGACTTGTCGACTCCACAAACCTCTCTAGGCTCGACTTCAATCCTTCGAACTAGGCTTCCCGTCTCCCAGTCAAACAATCCTATTCCGCCTTGACCTTTCACACCCAGCAATGAGCCGCCAGAGAGACCTTCGGCTTGGAAGCCGACATCAAGACTTCCGCTCTCTTTGAGTTTTTTGAACAGTTTCACGCTGGTGCCGGATTCACGGATGGCATAGTCTGTCGGGTTTTGATGGGATGCCCTATAGAGTGATCAGTAACTGATGCTAGCTCTCAATGCACCAAAATGGACGTACCATGCAAAGTCAAGTGCTGGACCAAAGGCTTGATTTCTCCATGCCAAAGCAGTGTACTGGACTATGTTAATAGGTTCCCGTTCTCAACCTCATTGTAATACTCACAATGATGAACTCTCCATCTCCACAAACACTGACAAATCTGCCATTCGGCGAATGTGATAGAGTTGTCGGGTAGCTAAACTTATGTCAGTAATCATGCAGCCACGAAGTACCTGGAACGCCTCACATTTCTGTGGTACCCATCTCCTTGGTTGGAAGGGCAATGGGTGCACCATCCTTGATGCTCGCATCTGCGCCTTTGATGATTGCAGAGACGACCTCGTTATGGCGTGCCCACACCAGCTTTCCTGTGTTGTCCATCGAGACAGCTGGCTCTTCTCGGCCCATTTTGACCACAACAGCGCCATCATCAAAGCCCATGGCAACTCCTTGTTTGCCTCTTTGATAAGCCACACACCATGCTCTCTCAAGACCGTAGTTGAGCGATTGCTCCAGTCGATATGTGTTGGCGTGCCATATCTTGATGGTCCCGTCTTCCGAGCCAGATATGATGACGGGTAGCTCTGGGTGATAGCATGCGAAGCTGACATTGCTGGTATGACCTTCTAGAGTGGCGATCAGAGCCTTGGTGGTGTAGTCCCACACCTTGACGGTCTTGTCATCCGACGTGCTCAGGAGATAAGGCTTGTCATTGTGCGGGTAGTAGTCGATGTGATTGACCCCCTTTTCGTGGGCTTCGATTGTCTGCTTGGCCGTGGCATTGTCGATGCTCCAAATCTTGATAGTTCGGTCCAAGCAAGCTGATGCAAAGACGTTGGTATCCTTGGGGTTCTAAGACAAAGGAGTCAATATCGCACCCAACGCCTCGTTGCTGACAATAACCCACAATAGACAATCCCATCACATAGTGCTGATGTCCCACAAATTCGCGTACACACCGCCAATCTTTTTCCCAGTCGAACATTCGTATCGTCATATCATCTGAAGCGGTAAGGACGACATTGAGCACAGGATGTACCACAATGGCACGGATGTAATCAGGGTGCCTGTTCTCACGCGGAAATCAGCCGTCTGTGTCTTCTCTTGGATGTTCGTCCACTTACGCCTCGAACGACTTGACCTTCTCGCTCGTGTTCCAATTCACCACTCTCAGTTGAAAATCGTCGCTGCCGCATACTATCCAGTTTTTCCTCTCGATGAATCTTCCGGCGCGTACGGGGACATCGGTGAGCTCAAAGGTCTTGATTATGGACTGGGTTTCGTAGGACCAGATGTGTGCGTGGCCATTGTAAAGGGTGGTTAGAATCTTTTTCAGTCAGCTCAAATGCGCCGTCATGAAGGAAACATCCGCGTTACCCATGGTTCGGTACTATTCAGTAGTTAGATGGTGAATTTCAATGACACTGCGCTTCGGGACTTACCTGTGGAAATCGATGCCCTTTACCCGCTCCGAACCTTCAAAGAGTCAGTAACAGTCATTTCGTTCATGGATTCCAGACTCACGGGCAAAGAGCTGCCGTTTAACGTCCAGACGCATCACGCAGGAGACTCGTATGATTTATTCGAGGACTTTCCGAACGTGCACACAGGGGTGCTCAGCCGCGCGAACGGGGGTTGTGAAAGAGACTGCGCAAATCGGGAGTTCTAGAAGAGCCAAATTCCATATCATCAATTCATGAGACCGTGTAGGAGAAGCGGCGTGGTCATAGGGGCCTCAGTCCGATATGGGCGCAGACGGTGTTGACAGATGTCCACGACTCGATGCACTGGCAGTACCTGTACTAGTAGTGCCGTGCAATGCCTGAAGCCGCAGTCAAGCCACAGCAGCAAAAAGCAGCGTCGAGGGGAGCAATTCATCAATTGCGGCCAGATCTGCGCTAACCTCCTTAATCCGACTACTACTACAACATTATTGTACTGTCGACCACGCCTCAAAGATCCTGACTCTTCAGCCTCTTCTGTACGCCGGATCTTTGCCCACTGGCACGCCGAGGATGTCAAACTACCTAGATAGTTATCGTCACCACCACACCATTTCGTTGTAGAGCACGTAATGGTGATAATGGGTCACAGAAAATGAGACCGGTTCCGAAACCGCATGTTTTCACGCTGCTCTTGGGTCCACTGACCTGAACGATAGAGGCCGAGTGCAGGTATAGGCTAACTGTTGGAGCACACAGCTCATCACAGGCCCTTGAAGAGAACAGGGCATTGCCTGAAATCCTGCTACAACTTTTGCTTGGAAATCGAAAACGGTTGAGGGGGTTGAACATTTGCTTAAAGTGTATTGTAGTTTCAGGCTCCCGGTACCGCCAAGATGAGTTCGCCTATGCCGGGGTTGGGTGTATTCAGGCAATCTTCGAGCTGTTGTTGAACGAACACTGCGAGTTTGGAAGGAATTGATCAGAACTTGCGGATAACTTACAATGCAGTCAAACAGCGAACTCGTCCCAACTCTGCATCATCTCAATGTAAAACCTTGCTTCGCCGTCACGAAATGCCGGCTCGCGCTGATCTATCTCGCAGAATTCACAGTCGCAACGTATTCTCTGGCTTCTCGAGGAACTTGAAATACCATACAACCTCGTCCTTCACAAACGTGAGGAGTCTGGTCCTAACAAGTCGAGGGCGCCACGGGAATTGAAAGCAACACATCCATTAGGCAGAGCACCTCAGCTGGAGACAGGCGATTCCCGGACTATCGTGGAATCCCTGGTCATAGCGAGGTACCTGATCGAGACCTACGACAAGGACGGGAGATTCAAAGGTGATGGCGCGGGGGCCGACTGGATACGCGATGATGAACTGTGCAATCTTGCATCTGCGACAATCAGTGTCCCGATGAACGTGGAAGTCGTCTTCTCCCTTCTCGTCCAAGCTTCACCCTTCTTCATCCGGCCGTTGGTCTCGGTTATCCATAAACAGCTACACAAGGCGTTTACAGGACCTGAGCTCGATTTGTATCTACAGTATCTGAACGATCAGCTGGGTGAGGCCGACTATTTCATGGGATCCTCGCCAGGCCGTGCCGACTTCATCATCTCGTGGCCGGTGGATGTATGTGTTCAGAACGGTTTCATAGACTTTGCAAGATATCCCAAGCTAGAGGCCTGGTACAAAAGATGTCACGAGCGTCCTGCGTGGAAGAGAAGCATTGAAAAGGGTAACGGCTACTCCCTCAAGTTCAAGATCTAGGGCTGTCAGTGTCTCAGTGTGTCTGCCTTCACACGGCCTCTTGATGCGGGTGGGAGGCAATGCCACAGATATCGTTGTCTCTCTACCATGAGCTGGTTTAGCTGGAGTTTGAGGCCAGAGACAAAGGGCAGTCTGACTCGGTTGTAATGTGATTTTTCCAGTCGGAGAATCACCGAGGCGCATATTCATTACTGGACAACCGTCAGCATGTACCTACTATGTAGATACCCAAAGCAATTGTTCTGTTCCCGTGGTAAGCATGACCATCACGGTCTTGGACAGCCATATCGTCATCTCGTACTCGGAAAGATACCGGTAGGGACAGTGCGTTGTTCGAGTTGTCAGGTCAGGGCGGAGCAATCGATATCCGGCGACGTATCCTATTCCTCATCTCGCCTAGAGGGCTCGTTTACACGGTTCTAAGCCACCATCGCTTGGGAGTGATGATCCATAAGGCTGCCTGTCTTCGGATCCTTATTGGGCATGATACGGGAGATGAGCCGCCCCCAAGGTTCCATTTTACTAGGCTGTGAGGGTCCTTATCCCCGACAAAAACAATTCCCACCCCCGAAGTTTCTGACCTTTTGCCGCCCGGCGTTTCTCCCACAATACTGTGCTTGCAACTGCGTCGACGCCCTCTTTATTCAATTCTTGCTAGATCTCCCCATCACAGGGAGGAATTTTGCCCATTCTACCGGTACTGAAGTAGCCTTGTCTTGTATATTTAACTTAACTTTTGGATTCTCGAATATCTCCGCACAAATTTGGTGGCTTCGCGGCGGTTATTCGGACACTGGGTTCGTTCAGCCTGACAGCGGCGACCACTGCGGCGTCCAAAATGTCTTCAAACACGACACACGCCGCCCGGCGTTACTGCACCGAAATCACGCCAGAATGCCCAGTCGAGTTGACCACGTACGGCTACTATCCCAACTTGACCGTCAACTCGTTCTTCATTGCGCTGTTCGGCCTATGCATGTTTGTGCAACTGGGCTTCGGGATATGGCGACGCACGTGGACGTTTATGGTTGCCTTGGTCATCGGCTGCTTCGGCGAGGCAGTCGGATACATAGGACGAGTCATCATGCATAGCAACCCGTGGTCGGGGGCCGGATTCAAGACGCAGATTTGCTGCCTGGTGCTGGCCCCCAGCTTTCTCGCCGCCGGCATCTATGTCACTTTGAAACACCTGGTCATCTACTGCGGCGCCGAGAACTCGAGACTCAAGCCCCGACTGTACCCATGGCTGTTCATTGGTTGTGATTTTGGCTCGATTGTGCTGCAGGCCATTGGCGGAGGTACAGCGGCGGCCGCCGGCGATCACGGCAGCAATCGCAAACTGTTGGATGTGGGCAATGGGCTGATCGTGGCCGGGATCGCGTTTCAAGTGGCCACCATGGGCGTTTGCGGACTGTTGATGCTGGACTTCTTCATTCGTTTTCAGAAGGCAAAGAAGCTCAAGTCAGCAGCCCATTCGGAGAGCGAGTACGAAAAGAACCAAGGCACGCGCCCGACCGCTCGCAATTTCCGCATCTTCTGCTTCGCTACCGGGCTGGCTTTCACCACAATCTTCATCCGTTGCATCTATCGGTATGTGACGAACGTGTTGGACGTTTCTTTGACGCGAGTTATACTGACGTGTTGCAATAGTCTGCCTGAGATGGCCGGCGGTTGGGGAAATCCGCTGATGCAGAATGAGAGGGAGTTCCTCATTCTTGATGGAATGTGAGTATCTGCCTTACCGTAGCCGACCATGAAGTGTTACACCAGGCTGACCTGAAACGCCGTAGGATGGTTGGCATCGCCACTGTGACCATGTGTTTGATTCATCCCGGCTTTTTCTTCGAGCCAATGAGGAAGTTCAAGACATGAGCCATTCTGTTTGGGTTTGTTGGTTTCAAGCATAAGCATACGGTGCCGAAGACGTTATCCATTCAAGGTCAAATTTTTACCCTCGGCGTCTAGGATAGTTTATAGAAGTGTGAAAGAGACAAGGCAGATAGAACAGGGATGTCACATACGGTGAGACAAGTTGCGTTGGAGATTCCGTGAGCTCCGAGAGCTCCGAGAACGAATGCGACGCGAAATATATAGCGCAAGATACATAGTATATGCATATTGATTTATACTGTGCTACGAGAAAAGTGGACTCCAAGGGGCAGGGCGGTGGCCTTGTTGCTGGACTTTTTGTGGGTGCCTCCTATGGATCAATAATGTCCATGTATCCATCAGGATGTTGTACAAGCGATCCCTGGTGTCTTTCGGAGCGACCGGGTCTGGTGAATGGGCGCGGATCGCATTAATAAGACGATGACGAGGCTGATGGTGTGGATTGTCGTGTGTCCCGGGCTCCGTGGCTCGCACCGGAAATCTCACCAGAATCTTGCAAGTAGCCGGGATTCCCCCGACCCTGTCAAGCAACTTCCACTCCATCAACACCACTGGCACTGGCACTGGCACTGGCACTGGCACTTCAAGTCCATCGCCAAGCAATTATACCGGCCTCTGTGACGACTCCGGGCCCTTCTATGACCTCTTCATTCCCAGGGCCGCGGGTTAAATTTTGCCTCATCTTTCGAGCGTTGTCATCACCCATGGATGTGATTAATGCCTTCGAAAGGTGAATGTAGAGAGACACGATTGCCCTATGCCGTCCCGCCGGTCGCACACCAAGTCGCATCACGGATGTTTACAGTGTAAGCTTAGAAGAGTCAAGGTTAGCCTTTACCTGATGCCCCGGCTTCAAATTTGATGCACCTGAGGCTGGGTTTCGACAGTGTCGTCCGATCCTGTCTACCTAGATATTTTCTCGTCGTCTAACCTGAATCGCCAGTGCGACGAATCAAGCCCTCAATGCCAGCGTTGTCTGAAGAGGCAAATCAAATGCTCATTCCTGGACGATGGCCCTGAGCGACTCTCGTCTCCGTCGGGGAACATATTGGTGTTCGATAGACGGACACCCAAAGGCATCGACTATCAGCATCCTCCAAAGCCGAATCCATGTCAAGCGAGGATTGAGTCCACGCCCACGCCGGTCCTGACCCCCCAGTCAGACGTCGTGGCAGGCGGCCATCTCTCGCGTGTGGACAACCGGTTTGATATCCTGGATCTGGAACTCATTCAGCACTACTCGACACGCACCTACATGACAATATGTTCAAGACTTTCCACCCATGTTGTCTGGCGCGACACTGTTTTCGCTGAGGCATTGCGCCATGAATTCCTGCTGCACGGTCTAATGGCAACGTCGGCGCAGCACAAAGCCACGATGCAGCCCAAAACCTCGGATGCCTATGCCCAGTACTCTAAAGTCGCTCTAGCATATCAGAACGCAGCTCTTGCAGCTTACATCCCGGAGGTCAGCAAGCCCAACCAAGACAACAGTATCGCACTGTTTTGTGGTTCACTCCTACTTACAGTTTGGGCGTTCGCATCCAAGAGGCTCCCCGAAGGCCTAGCCCGTGTTAAGCTGGACTTCGGACCAGACGAAACGTCTCCAGGGATTGCGCTTCCCGCACACTCGCCCACTGCTGACTTCATCGAGATTATCATGATCGTTAGGGGAGTTTATGCTGTGTTCAGCGAGACAGGTACCTGGTTGCAAGGCGATATTGAAGAATTGCTGCGCTTCCCTCGAGATGGAGACCTGCCTCCGCATCCCCCTGATGTCGTGGACGCTTTTGACATCCTTGGCAAAGCCTTTGAAGAGCCCCAGCTGAGACCGTCCTTGGAGGCCAAAGGTTCAAAGGAGGCGATGTTCCTTTGCGTCGAGCAACTAGGACAGCTACGTGACATATCTCGTTGCCGTTCTGTTGTCGAGTGGGATGGCCACATATTCTCTTGGTTTATCATGGCTCCCCCGCCATTTATTCATTGCTTGAAACAAGGCCATCCTATGGCTCTGATCCTGTTTGCACACTGGGCCGCGATGTTCCGTTGTATGGACCATCACTGGTGGGCGACTGGCTGGGCATACAGCTTGGTTGCTGATGTATCGAGTCGTTTGGATCCCATCTGGAGCCGGTATCTAGAGTGGCCCAAGAGACAAGTTGGTTTGGCATTCCAAGAAAGCGCCTCTTTTGACAGCAGCCGATGACGCCGCGGCTCGCTTGATGTGCAGCTTCAAATCCGGCTTCGCTGGCAACACAGGAGCCTTCAACGGGGTGTTGTTAGCGAGCCAGACTCGGAGGCGTGGTTGACGAGGACGGTTGCCGCCTACGATGCACAAATGAGGCAGGCACGTAGCCCGGTCCCTGCCATGATTGCACGTTCTGAGATCAAGGCTACGATATCACGGCAAGAGACATCTCTACTCTGGAACTGCGGGAGCTGCTCACGACCTACACATCCTCACGCCTATCACATCCTGCAATCCATCTTTATCGCTCATCAGACACGCTATTGATACACATTGCCGAAAGTGCTCCAGCACTTGAACCATGCCAATCAGTTTCCAGCCTGCCTCGAGTGCCGCCGTCAGCCTCCGAAGCGAACCATTGTTGAGTCCGCCCTTGTCGCACCACAGCTCGGAAGAAGTCCCCTTCAAGGCGGAGGACGATGACCCAGTTAGCTTGAGCATGAAGAAGAATAAAAAACGTCGACGAGGGCGGCGTCGTTTACCGCCCGACGATGGCGCCGGCTGGAGCAAGAATTTTGTGATCACAAATGGTCGGAGAACCCTCCAGGGCCGAACATCAGACCCTGGCCTCCCTCTGCGAAGAACGCGTTCTCAGCCAGTCATCTCTCAGCCCTTTGTTCCAGGTACCGTCGAGCTGTCCCCAAGGACGGAGAGTCGAGCACGTCGATGGACTGTTGCTTCCAAGGCGACGCCCACCAGAGCGTTGGCCACAGTTGTCACCGTTCGAGAAGCCAATGTTAAACGGTCGAGCAAGAAAGCGAAGTCTTCTCTTAGTCCTGCCATGATTACCCTGCGGCGTGCAACAGCATCGGAGTCTCAGCACAGGATGTCGCTTACCTCATTCCCTCCACCAAAGTTCGGCCGTAGGAGCAGCGGCTTATTGTCGACCATTTTCAACACAATCAAACCGACCCTCCATGGACCTTCCACGACTTCGGGCGCCTCTTCGCAAACAAAAGTGCACAAGCCCGCCTCAATCAGCGCCAAACATAGCGAAGTCTGCCCTGGCACAAGTTCTATTGCTCCCGCAGTCTACACAGAAGTGGTCACGTCGGGTCCACGTCTCTCAATCTCTGGCCGCACATACACACCACAGTCGGGTCGTCGGTGTTCGACTCGATATTTCTCCGACGATGGGATGTATGAGATTATCTGGGATCAGACATCTTCCAGTTCCGCGTCTGAGGGCGCAGCTCCAACCCCTCCGAGCAGAGAATGGGACTATGGGAGTCGCGGGGCTGGGGGGACAGAAGCTCTGGAAAGGCGGCTTTCCAACATTCTCACGCAATCAAGACGAACCTCGGTGCAGGTAGAGACGAGCCGACGGGGATCTTGGTGGCCGGGAAGCGAAGCCATGTACGCACAGGGGTTTCTGCCTCTGCTTGAGAGCAGTCCGAAACTTGCCCGGCTTGCACGGGAAGCCGCATTCCGCAATCTCCCCCGCTCCAAAGCCTCGTACACGACGCTCAATGCGGCGACGCTGCCATTGGCCGTAAGCCAACAGGTGATGGTCGAAGCAACGGAGCCAAGGAGGGATAACGAGGGCGTGGAGTTCTTCCCTCCCTTACGCAGCCGATCGAACACAGCCGGAAGCGCGACACTGCGCGACCCCTTCTACAAAGCACATGACGAGACAACTGATGAATCACGGGATCAACTGGGCTTGGCATTTCCTGGCAGCCTGAGCGCAACGGGAACATGGAACAGAAGACGAAGCAGCTACGGCGGCATGATTGGCGCCAGTAGGCACGTTAAGCGAAGAAGTATATCTGCCGGCCCGTATCTCGTCGAGACTAGAACGATGGAGTATTTGGAAGATGGTGAAGAGAGTCAACATGGACACTTTGCACACGGCCCTGACGATGACGCTGTGCCGCTGTTGGCTGGAACCTGATGCGCTTGACGGCCGCGTAGCTATGAGCGACACTGCGCTTCGGCCTTCAATAGGTAATGGATACAGACATCGCGGAGCTATCGGCATAGCCAAGTTTTCCCCAGCCCTAAATAGCATAATTCTATACATGCGCAACTTTATCTCATTCTCAACCACATTCTGGCATACACATGCGCATATCAAGCAACCAAGGAGCAGCAGCAAAGTGGGATGGTTGGGCAAGATTGGTAGATAGGGCCGCGATTGTGTCTGGCAGTGGCATACCACGCCGAAGTTTGCCATACTCTGCCAATGTGTCATTGGCAGATAACAAGGCGATAAATCCGGTGGGGAAGAGGACAAATCGCCCGAGATCAGAGAGATTTCGGATTCCAAGGTCGTTCGGTGGAGGTGTTTATTACTATTACTACCGTACCAACCTTTTGTATGGGGAACAGTTTTGTCAGGATTATCATTCAGCCGCTCGGCTACAGGACTAGCTCGGCTTGTTCGATTGACAAGAGCTCAACAATCGGCCTACTAGTACAGGGGATCTGGCGACTTGGACGCTGTGGCTCCGGAGGGCCTCACGGTCTCCTATCTATGGTACCATGTTGGCGGGAGATAGCTGGTAGTGCGTGGCCTCACAGGTGCAATGCACTGGCAGTGATGGTATTTCCCGATCCGAGCTAACATTCAAGGGTCTCAACGAACACAGCACTACATTGTACATGCACAATTCCGTCCGAGCGCTCTGGGGCTGGGCCGTCGGGTATACATTTGTGACTACCTAGGATTGCAAACTCGAAACTCTTGTGGCGAAAGTGTCCGGTTCCCAGATGCCGATGCATGCACGATCCTTGCAGTGGAACAAGAAATGGGAGGAGGGGGCAATAGGAGTTCAACAAGTTTGTGTACTAGACAACTACACGGGTAGCCCATTATTATTAAAAGATCAAGGATATCGACGGCGAGGTGTCGCTCATTATCGGGCCACTACCGCTCTCCTTTTAGATATCGTCACTTTGACACACTTCCCCAGCCAACATTTCTACTCGAAGAGGATCACCAAGACGGCCCGGTTTCGCAACAACTAGTATGGCATCTTCTGCCGATGTCCCTCACTGCATATTGCGTCCGACAATTCCGCGTTACCCAGACGCCTAAGTCTACCTGGAGCCCACTGCATGGGAATCAAATAAAAGTCCTCTGGCATCCAGTCATTGATCCGTTCTGCCTGGTTCATAGCCATGTTTGTTTCCAGGAACAGATACGTCCTACTGGTGTACTGTGCCCATGGAATGAAGACAGCTTGTTGGACTGCTGCCACGGCCAACACAGAACTTTACCTTTAGTAATAGGCGGTTCGGAAGGGATGGAACCGTGACCGCAACCGGGGTTCAAAGTTGCTGTCTAGAATCTCTGGCAGCCCGAGACCCTTGTTTCTTTGCCCGATTAGCTGCGGACCCAGACGCCACGGGCATCACCGGGGCCTGAAACCCTCCCCGAGTCCCTCGCTACTACGATTATTGTAGGGATCCTTGGGACCTCCACAACCCGACTCTGAACTGCTACTGGGCTGCACAAAAAGGGCACAATCAGGCGGCGCACTCTGGCACCACCTGAATACCAGTAGTATTGATCATCTTTCCGCATTATCCACCACTTGCTGCGCGTGGCCATGGCTCTGCGCTGCATGGCATAAATCATCATCATGATCAGGCACCTTGCACTTCGCCCCGAATGATCACAGTCGTAGCCTGTAACATTGTCGTGATACAGCTCTGCCCCATCCCTTGACTCGGCTGCTGGTCCTGAGTAGTAGCTGTTGGATCCCACTAGTACCGGTGCTGTTGCTCGTCTCTAGCCCCATCACCGTCATCCCCGGCTGCGTTGGCAATCGGCTGATAGGTCCCTGTCGTAGTGATACCGTACCGCTACCCTTAGCCTATATTGCTACTGCTAGCTTGCCCGAAACTCTGCCTCGCGAAGCCTGCCGTGGAGTGTGTTGAACCTGTGCCTGCGCCTGCGAGCGCACTCCGGCCTATCTCACATACTCCAAGTCCAACCTTCCTCCACTTCACTCTCACCGTACAGCCAGCACGTCTACCACTTTCCTTTGCGTCTTTCTTGAATTTGTGTTTGTACTTAAGCGATAGCGGCGAATACAACAGGGAGCTGGAAATTACATATTCCCCTCTGCGTAGTCGCCGTTCAGGTCGCTCTGCTGTACAGCCAAACCGCATAACCGACACCCAATTCAACCTTGGGCAGCGCACCCTCAACGTTGCACACCACCTCTTCGTGCAAGAACTCCCCTTCCAACGGCGACCTTTTCGAGATAGCCATATTGGCTTGTGCGCCCCGTTTTCACCAGCCAAGATGATCAGGTCATGACACTGAACCCTCCGGCCGAACCGCGGCCTCCTCCGCTACGACGGCCGCCCGACGCCCATCGGTCTGCACTCAGCGGGCCTACAACGAAGGCGCACACTCCGATCGAAAGAAGGGCACCGAGTTTACAGAAGAAGAATGATCTGCATGAAGATGTTCGACCAGCAAAGCGACGCAAGATAGAAGGGGATTCAACTACGAGCCAGGCTTCCAGCGCCAGTAATGAGACTCCGGTCGCCCAAAGCCCTGGATCCTTCCATGACCCGAATGTGCCTCGTCTACGCTTAGTCAAGCCAGTGGTACTTAACACGGATGACCATTTCGGTCAAGGACAGCAGGAAGGGGACGATGACTATGGCGACGAAGTGCCTGAACTCCCAGCACGCCCATGGAGTCACGTCCAGCAGTCGAGAAAACCTGAAGATCCCAAACCAACCCATCGCTCGCGCGTCAAAATACCAGTCCCAAATACACCCGACTCATTACGACTCCCATCGTCGGCACCTTACATTGTCTCCAAGAAGCCAGCCGGCTACTTCCCATGGACAGGGAAGCATCCTGAGGATGTTTTGAGCGAGTCCAATGTGAAGCAAGGATTCTACGACAAGCCACCCAATCCACCGGAGAAGGAGTTGAATACTGCAAAGGGCCCGCTGTATAATGCGTTCAAACACAAGGCTGGAGTGGAGAACCTGTCCTTACTGTTTTCCTTCGTCTTAGAGCGCAAGAATCGACATGGCCTGATCAGCTCCGCCTCCACTTTCAGGCCGCCACCTCGAGTTACGTTGACTGAAGCAAAACGCAAGTCTTGGATTGCAGATTTGGCCAATGCAGATGTCCCGCTAAGGAGGCTCAGTCGAACTATCCCGCAGGGTATCCGGGGCCAGGTCCTTCTGGACCAGTGTTTGCAAGGCTCTGTCCCCCTGAATCGTGCCATATGGTTCGCCAAATGCGTCTGTGCGAACGAGATCCGGACTCTGAAGCGAAAGGGGACTACTCCTGCAATCGCTGTTGGCACAGAAAGCAAATGGCTTCGTGAATGGACGGTCAGCGTGGAGCAATTTGTGGCCGCCCATCTCGAACAAACGAAGCAACAAGAGTGGATATCAAACATTGAATATGCGCTGCGTCTTACCACGCGCCTGTACATGGAGAATTTGCTGGATCGAGACCACTACCTGGACTGGATACTACGCTCTTTTCACACCGCCGACCTAGCTCACACGCCTTTCTGGCTGATGGTTATCCACATATACAAGGAGGACTTGAGCTACTATCGGAAACGTGGTAGAAAGCTCGCGGAAGCGCTGGCTGACAAGTTCCAACTGGTCAACAAACCATCTGCCCTCAATACGACCTCCCTGCGGCAAAAACTGCGTCATACAGTCCGGTGGTTGATTCTGGCATGGCCCAAGTGCTTTTTGATGCCGGAGAAGTGGCCACAAATCGTTGATTCTGTACGGGCCTGCCTCGATGCCACCTCCCAACACGAAACTCAATTGCTGGAACGACTCGATTTTATCAATGCGAGGACCATGGGGCAAAACAAGCAGGCCTCCACTACCAAGCACACCGCCCGTGAAATGGTTGTGGAAATCCTTGATTCTACCCACGATTCATATGAACTTCCAAAGCTGGCTGAACAGCTCAGCGCAGCATGTGGTGATACTACTCAGCTGATGACCACATGTTTGGAGTGGGTTTGCACGCGTTTTCGGCACTGCCGGTCTCGAATTTATCTTTTCGCCCGCCTGGCGAGACGGTGGCAACGCATGGGTCATGATATCGACAATATAATTCTGAACTACCTCTCTGACTGCAGGAACGGATGTTATGCAGACACAGTGGATCAGAAAGCCTTACAGCATCTGGCAGCGCAACTCTCTCGATCGGGCCTGTTTCCTCTGGCCAAGTATATGCAATGGCTCATGGTTCGAGGGCTTCCGCAAAAAGGCGCCTTGGGATCTGGTTTGGATTCAGTATCGGATAACCTTGAGAATCAGGCGGACCCGAGTCATCTGCTGCTTCACGTGTCCTTGCACAATGTCAAGGACCATGTCATCAACCTGCGGAACTCCGTTCTTCGCGGTTGCGGCTTTAACCCCGAATCAGAGGACAATGTCTTCCACGACTGCGTCCAGTACATTGAGCAAGAATTGGCCTCATTAGCCCCCGGACGGAAACCTTCTCGAGTCAGGAAGCCAGAGCCTGCGTTTTCATCAATTCCATGGACAGTCAAGTCCCGACTCTCTATGTGGCTGCGCGGCAAGGTTGCTGAGTGGGCGCGGGCAATTGGGAACGCACCTGGAGGTTCAGCTGCTCCTGCACTGCCAGGATCACGAGTCTTCAACGTCGAGCAATTTGCACTCGTCCGCAAAGTTCTCGAGCGCATGGAGGATGATGCGGTGTTGGCTGATGTAATAGGACTCTTGTCCTCGTCACCAGACGAAGATGTGATCGCGGCCCTTGTTGCAACAATACACTTTCACGCAGACGTCTTTTCCGCGATCGGGGCATTTGAGGTTCTTCAACACCGAATGTGCCAAGTTTACCTAACATGGCGGGCTTCTCGACCGACCATGCCCCTTTTTACCTCAACGTTGCTCGATCTCTGCACAGCGTACCCAGTCAAAGCGCCGACGACAAGACTATTGCAGCAAGATTTCGTCAAAGGCGATCGAGGACGTGCGGTTGCTGCCTGTTCTCCGTACAGCGATGGGATTGCCGAATCATTGCAGCAAGCCGGCGCCACGTTTGTCGAAGATTTTGAGGCTATCCTCCAATCCGAACCCAACATGAACGAGCAAACGATGAATGGCCTTTTTGCAGTTTTGGTGGACCGCATCGAGAAACAGCAGAAGTTCGGTTATGATTCAGAAACGGTCGTGTCCTTCTGCCATCTACTGAGCCGTTTGCGCTTGTGCAGGAGAGTCCAAGGAGACTCGCTGATTCAGAAATGGGTTGCTCGCCTCGTACCGTCGGTGGATGGAAATTTTGGAGCCTTGCTGCTTCAAAGCCTTGTAGGGACCCACTGTACGACCTTTGTTGGCCTGGTGGGAGTAATATCCGAGTCCAATTCAGGAGTTTGGAAAAGCCCTGCCGCTCGAATCCTCTTACAGCATATCAGCCTGCCCACGGAAGGATCGTTGCCTGATTTGGTCGAATATCGAGCCCGGAGTAGGTGGCTTGAATACGTCCAAGAATATCCAAGCTCTGCACTAGAAATTCTCTATGAAATCGGCCTTGAGTCTGCGTTGGCGCCAATCGAGAAGGCGCTGCTGTCTTCCCTTGTCAAAGACGATACATTCAGGACGTCCACGATATCCCCTGCAGCACAACAGTGGCTCCTGGCTGCACTCGATCGCTTGCTTTGTCGAGGTGCAGCTGGCAAGACTGGAGACATGCGAGCGCTTGTTGGGTCTATGAACGTCTTTTCTCATCGATTTGTGCAGCTGCGATTCTGGCTTGCTTCCCGAACAATGCCAGATCAGTCTACCGGCTACGACCAGGACGAACTTGTCCAGGTTCTGTCAGAAATGCTAGGCCGAATGCTACAAGAGCCGCCCGGCAGTGAGGAAGGCCATCGCTGGTATGCCCAACTACTGGAATCAGTGGACGTCGGTGTCGCCAATCAGCTACGGCATCAGGTCGAGAGCGAGTTTCTCGAAGCCTTGCCCAAATCTCTACCGAACAAGGCCGCCAGTCCGGTGACGGCTCTATTTTCCAGCGACGTCCATCATTTGTCCTCGATAACCGAACGGGCATATCTTCTTTGCACAAGTTCAACGAGTCCTATGCCCGGCTTCATGGCCCAGTTGATAGACAAGTTAATGCAACACCTCAAAGCCCTCGGAGTCAACCCTTTGGCTCCGGCTTCTTCTACGGCTGCGGGACCCTCGCCCTCACCTATCAACACGAGTGCTCCGCAGATGATGGCTCCGACTTACAGCCCTGCTGCAGGCAGCTCCGAAGCTGGGTATGGTGTCATCTCTGGAATGATCATGGGTCACTTCCGATATTTGCTCCAGATGGTGTGTCTACAACGGCTGGCATTATGTTCCGCAGTTGCTCCGGGCGCGAATGCAAAACAAGCGCAAGCGGAACAGGCACAGCTACTCGTGCGACTGGCTTCAATAGCCACACACCCAGCCATTACCACGGCAGCGACCGATTCGGCCGACCCGGAAGACCAACAAAAGGTCAAGGAGGTGCTCGACTTCACCTTCGACGTCATGGCCACTATCATCGACAATGTCGGCGACGAGGTGAGAATGATGGGCGCCAAAGCGTTGAAAGACAAGCTACAGGACAGGCGGATGAGACACTTATTCGGTAGCGTCAACATGATGGGCTCCACACAGGTGCGTGATGTTGGTCAGGGATTGCAAATGATTAAAGAAGGAAAGGGTGTGCTGGGAGATTGGAAGCCTCGTGTATGGGAGATTCTGGACAATGGAAGCGCCAAGGAGAGCGAAACGTCGCTTGGATTGGGACTTTTCGGCGCTCGGCATAAATGACTGTAGCAGACCGTTTTCTGCGAGCTTACACTGAGATGCTTGCGAGAAAGGAACATATCTCTTTGATCTAATTGCTGCGTGGTGCACACACCATTTTACGATATGTATGTTGTGATGTCGAGATGAGGAATGCGTTTGCATACTACAACATTCTGGGTGATGCGCTCTTTGTGGAAGGACCACATTTGGACAAACTTTGCATGACCCAGGTTGAGGTTGAGCCTGGGTCGACCTTGAGAATAACAGAGAATCAAGAAATAAATCGAGCGAATTCGGTCTTTGTCCATCTGCCATTTGACGGATGTGTTCGGACACAGCTTGCGAGCCTCGTGACACGCGCGTAGATGTTCATTTGTGCATGGCCGCTTGGTGGCGGTCACTTTACAGTAGTACCAATGCGGCCGGAACGAGCTGGATACACCGCCTAGATGCAGGGACAGCTTGGAGACGTTCAAGTGGTCTGGATGGTCATGCGCTAGAAGGAGAGATGACATGTTTCGCAATCATCCATGTGTCGGCTCTGCTCTCTTGGATAATGAAAATGGTGTTGTTGTTGACGCTGATCCCCCTTCACTTCTTGCAACGTACACATGCCAGCACAGACTCGGGGTTTCAGGTGCAGTCATATGATGGAGCCTGTCACAGCTGGCTCTGATCTTGTGGGCCGCCACTATCAAGCGCAGTGACAGCGCGCACGCGCACGCGCACTGCACAGCTGCACTTGATCCGTGGGGGGCCGGAGACCATACAGTATCAGGCGGATTTCGAAAGCGAGCCAGAAGCCTCGACGCGGAGGGCGCCAAGTGGGATTGAGCAGGGATGCGCGTGGGATGGCAGATTCCAAGGGGGCCGATTGAAGCCCAAGGAGCCCTACTCCATGGTAGTCTGGTACTGTAGATTGACATGCTGCTGATTAGCCTGGGTTAGTACCACAGCATGCAATGTGACGTGAGGGTGCCGCCCACTGGCGTCTTCAAAACAACACCAAGAAGCGAGAGGGACCGTGGATGGTGGTCGGTGCTAGATGGGATCCTGACGTCCGACCTGGCGGTGTCAGCAGTAGAGCATTCGTCGTCGGTTCCCTTGTGGTCAAGAAGAATCTAGGCAACACCGCTACATGCCAACAGCGATGAATGATAGGAGACAGCCGGCACAAGGAAGATAAGAGGCATGCAGAGAATAATGTGGAAGTCGAGGACACTGCAGCATAGCATATACGACTACTTCAGTTGGCAGTGTATTGGCAGTGTATATCCATATCCACAGCAGATCATCCGCAGCGCAGGGTCAAGACTCGAAGGATCCAAGACCAAGTCCAAGACGGTTGCGGCTTCCTGATCAACAACGATCTACTTCGGCTCATTTCTTCACAGTCTCCATCGTTATTCTCTGTTATTATTGTTCTTGTTGACCCTACTTACCACTACCGGCTCTTTGTCCTCATTCTCTCTCATTCAATATATTACTCTCCTTTATCCATATCGTTATCCCGCCTCTAATACATTCCTAGTTCTGTGGTGGTCCTCCTACGCAGGGACCCGTTCCGTCCTGTTGTTGTAAACGCTCTATCCCTGTCTGGCTGATATCTCTACACAACCACTGCACCGCAGGCTGACACCACCAGCTGTTGCATATCTCCAGCTCCGCTCGCTTCCGTTGCCTAGACGTGATTACTCAAATGGAAGCGTCTTGACCGAATTGTGTCTCCGGACCATTGCTGTCCCCCTCCAGTCCTCCTCTCACGGCTCCCACAGACACCCGCCGCAGGCCGCAATCTCAGCATGGCACAGAATGTGTCCGCGGCCCAAATTGGGCCCCCCGAACACTCAGGAAGAGCAACTTCTCCGCCGTTGACCTCGTCCGACCAGTCCGTCAAGGATATGCCGAAACGACGCATCGAGAAGTGGAGTCTGGGTATTCTAAATGACAAAGAGACGGAGGAAGTGCCTGGCACGGTCTTGCTTCTCTCTGCAAAACGCAATGAGCCTCTGGGTGTTGAGATACAGCCAGCCCCAAAGGCTGACTCCTCGATGCCTCCTCAACCTTTGACGCCTCGACGTACCTCGCTCTCTCAGTCCTCGACCCCTAGACGCCTGTCTGTCTCCTCCACCAAAAGGACAAAAGATGGACAGTTGATATTGGAGCCTCAGCCGTCTGATTCCGCGAATGATCCCCTCAACTGGCCGGCCTGGAGGAGAGATGCTGCACTGCTTTCTCTCGGGTTTTACTGCATGCTCGGCGGAGGAATGACCCCGATCCTTGCCGCGGGTTTCAACGACGTCGCCGACACATACGATGTCGCGTATTCCCAGGTAGCCTTGACCACTGGTTTCTACATGATGGGTCTTGGGATCGGAAGTGTCATATTCTGCCCCACCGCCATTTTGTACGGGAAGCGTCCTGTTTATCTGGGTTCCGCTGTCATGTTCATCCTCACCTCCCTCTGGTGTGCAAAGGCTCCCAGCTACGGCCACCTGGCTGCGGCGAGAGTCTTCCAGGGCATCTCCGTCAGTCCGGTGGAGTGCCTGCCCTCGGCAACCATCGCGGAGATCTTTTTCCTACACGAGCGGGCCTTTCGACTCGGGATTTACACTCTGCTCCTGCTGGGCGGGAAGAATTTGATTCCCTTGGTAAGCGCGGCCATCATCCAGGCGAAAGGTTGGAGATGGGTGTTTTGGATCGTCACCATTGTTGTAGGCTTTGGCTTGTGTCTGCTGTTCTTTTTTGTGCCGGAGACGTTCTGGGACAGGACGCCCAGACCTAAATCCAGGCTCTCGACTGCTCGACGGAGTTTCACCAATCTGGTCCATCACCCTTTCCACCACAGTAAAACAAATATGCCCCAGACCCCTGAGCCAATGGATGCGGCCAAATTGGAAGCGGCCCTTGAGAAGGCCTTGACACCTCGCCAGCAGATGTTACACCAACAGAACGCACATGCCCGGTTTGAAGACGCCTTTGCCGATGAGGCAGAAGAGAAAAGGCCCGAAGGCTCTTCGTCTCCGCTCCCGTCCGGCGTGGACGAGAAGGACATGGCTGTGTCGAAGGCGCCTCACCAAATGGATGGGACGCAGGATGTCCCAGATCAAGGCAGTCCGGCAGCCGCTGCACCGGCAACTCGCAGAAAAGCCAGACCGACCGGGCTATCTTTACCACCTCCACCATATCTGAACCCACGTTCTAGGGGTGATGATGGAACCTTCGAACACACCGGTCCCCTAGGTGCAAGCGCCGCCGAGGTTGAACGGCCATTGCCCCATCTGCACAATCTCAATTCTCCGTACTATGTTGAGATTGAAAAGAATGACGACTATATCAATCATCATGACACTCCAGCGGCCCAAGCCAACACACACCCCGCGACTCGACCAGATATGTTGCAACAGGAGACTGGTACATCAATGCCAGTCTCGACCACCAGTGAGGCTGATTTGGAGAAGTGCCCGAGTGCAGACGACGCTGCTTCCACGCCCAGCCTCAAGTACACTCATCACCTGAAACATGCGCCACCAAAATCCTACGTGGCTACGCTTAAGCCGTGGAACGGGAGACTGTCACAGTCGAACTGGTTTCTGGTCGCCTGTCGACCATTCATTTTGTTTGCGTATCCGAGTGTGCTTTGGTCTACGCTTGTCTATTCTCTGTCGGTTGGATGGCTCATCGTCCTTTCTGAAGCCATCTCGGACATTTATCGATCACGCGACACCTACAACTTCTCCGCCATGGGTGCTGGATTGGTTTATCTGTCGCCTTTCATTGGTGGCGTTTTAGGAACCGCCGTCGCCGGCAAGATCTCTGATGTTATCGTGAAGTACATGTCGCGCCGTAACGGCGGTGTGTACGAGCCTGAGTTTCGACTTGTCATGGGCATTCCAATGGCCTTCACTACCGTCATAGGACTGATGGGGTTTGGATGGTCGGCCCAAGAGCGGGACGCTTGGATTGTGCCCACCGTCTTTTTTGGCATTATTTCGTTTGGCTGCAGTCTGGGAAGCACCACGGCCATTACCTTCTGCGTCGACAGCTACAGACAGTATGCGGGTGAAGCGCTAGTGACGCTAAATTTCAGCAAAAACATCCTCCACGGTCTGGTTTTCAGTTTGTTCTTCGCTCATTGGTTACAGAGTAATGGGCCAAAGTCGACCTTTCTGGCCATTGGGGGCATCCAGATTGCTTGTTTGCTTACCACGATCCCCATGTATGTTTACGGCAAGAGGGCCAGAATGTGGACTGTTCGGAAAGCATTCATGGAGAACTTTTGATTGGCGAATCATCGATGAGGCGCTTCGGATTGATTTATACCGGACTACAACTTTGTTGTGCCTTGGAGTTGTGACAAATGCACATGCGGGTGAAGGCAAATGATTCTTGGCAAGACGGCGTCTACATGTTTCGACGTCGTTCTGTGGCATTGTCTGGCATTTTATGGGAACGGAGGGTCGGAGTTGGCATTGGATTGGCGAAACTCTGCACATGATTACTAGTACTATGAAGGTCTTGGAGAGATCATGAACTTCGGAGGATGATGATGATGATGACTATTCAGGTCGGCGTCGGTTTGGAGTTTGTTTACAGAGAAGCACATACACAGCGTTGTAGAACATGCAATGGCAGACGGGTCTGTGTCCACTACGTTGGTATTAATCGTCACTGGACAGAAAGCTGTCAGGTTCGATTCCTCCCTCTATTTATCACTGTCGAGACTTCGGGCGAATATATTCAAGAGAGATGATATATTTAATTCTTTTTGTTTACATGCTGGACGTCTATGATTGGGCAACTACCACCAAGGGACTAGTACCGGTATGGAATAGTTGAGGGCTACCTAGGCACTGCTATAGTATTTTATTTTTGGGTAGGAATGACGTTTCCCCACACTCAGGCAGCTGACAGGAACATTGGAACACAGGTTACGTTTAAATTGGGCAGACACCAGTACCTAGGTAGTAATGTGAGTGTCGATATGCATCGATCTTCCCACAACCCATTATTATTGGGATTTCGAGTGTTAGTGTGTGAGATGACATGTCTGCCTTACCATCGGGTCCAACAAGCGATTCCATGACCAGGGTCCAGTAGGTACTAGTGGGGTCAGATGGAACAAGATTATTTTGACTTCAGGCAGAAGCGAAGACGAAGCGAAGTGATGGCCACGCGACAGAAATTCGACTCGGGCTCGGCATGAATAGTATGATCTGCAACAAACATGAACGGTACTTATTGGAGGTACAAGACAATGAATGGTCTTTGTTCTTTTATTGGAATCATTGCAAGGTTTCATCCACAGTTCTCTTTTCCCGTTCGATCGTGAAATGTCGGAATGTTTAGGTAGGTAGGTACCCAAGGCTTGCTGCGAACATACCTCCGGGAAGATAGGTACCTAGGGTAGCCTTGTAATCGATCCCGTTCCCGGTTTCCATGGTCGAGACACACTAGTATTGTCAATGCGAGATGCTAATCAAGGCAGTCCTGGTAGGTAGGTAGGTAGGTTCGGATATTCATATCCGCATTGCATCACAGCAGCCAGGCAACCATCCATCTGATAGTAGGGGGTTTTCCCAGTGCGCGGGTTTTCACTCGTCAACTTGGGGTCCCAATCACAAATACCAGGTGAGGGACCAGATACTCGTAGGATAATAATAATGATAATAATTCTCGTTGCTATTGCTTGCTTCGTATGCCCATACAAAAGGCCATGAATGTCACAGTTCATGTGACCGTGACTTGCTTCCTAGGCAACAGCAACAGCACCAATGGTAGTAATAGAATAAAGGGCTTTAACTCGTGTTTTGGACCGTGGTGTCGCATCGGGATTCCCATCATGGAGACGCCATGCCGGGTCTGGCCGATGGTGACCGGAACCTGAACCCTGGGCCTGCTTTTCTCTCCAGTTCACATGATATGATATTAATCACTGATTGATATTTATGGTAGCACTGCGCTGCAGTGCCAGTCAGTCTCGCATTGGCCCATTCGGCATGACTGGTTGGTTAGGTACAACCGATTCGTATGCCAATGAGAGAATCTACAGTACTCGCTTACTCTGGTAGTGGTGGATCAGACAGGTACGTGAGTGAAAAGGAGAGGAGTCATGCCTGAGGTAACTAGGTACGTTACCTTCCCTACGTGCGTAGGTGCCTGGGTGCCTAATCCACCATGGTTCCACAAGGACTGACCTGTGCCGGCCGGTGAGTGCAATGCGGTGGAAAACTGTTATGCTGGTAGGTAAGGTAAGGGAAGGTAGATGTTATGATTGATATCCTTTTCTTTTCCATTCTTGTGGTATATCATTTCATCTGTCTCCCCTTTGAGTTGTACATATATCTATGTGTATTGTGCACGAGACATTCCCTCGCGTTCAGTTTGTGGAGATACCTATATGAAACCAAACCACTGGCGCACTATTGGAATGTAAAGATCATAAGGAGACAACAGCCTAGATCTAGACAAAGAAGATACTCTTCCACTTCCTCTCGAGGACAGTCAGGACAATCACATACCAGTACCACTACTGCTGGCAGTGGCAGTCTTAGACACACATACCAAAATCCAAGTCCACAACTTCTTCCAACAACCTGAACCAGCTCTTTTTTCGACATCATCACATCCACACCATTCTCCCCTTGGACAAAGACGACCACGATTGCCAGAAGGAGAAGTACCAGGACAGCGAGAAGTCCCTGAAGAACTGCAACCCTTTCCTAGTTCTCATATAGCCGCCTCCGGGCCAGGCCACGTTACAGGGTATCCTTATACTTATCCTTGGAACACCAACAACAGCAACTACCACATGAGCATGTCATCGTCCACGAGGCCAGATCCCCAAGAAGACAGAAGAAGCCAGAAAATCAAAACCCAACCGTCGTCGTCGCTGCAGAGACCATCACATTCACCTAGAAAAGGACAGAGGGCACGTCAGGCCTCTGGTACCGGTGGCGATGATGAAGGAGATTCCAGACTTCAATTCACAACAGGGGAGGCGGCTCAAGCTCAAGCCTTCTTTGTGCAAGTGCACGAAAGGCAAAGGGAAACACCCAGATCAACAACAACGTCGTCCTCGACGACAATCGACAGCCGGCGAGTCGGAGTCGGACCTGAAACAATCGGGGCAGAAACCCAAGAAGCAAATATCATGAGTCATACCAGTCACAGCCATACTAGTGCAACCGGCAACACATCCGTGTCTCCTCCTCGTGGCTCAAAAGAAACGGAAAATGAAGGGCCTGGGAGAAGCGGAGGCGGAGCTGGAACGGCCACAGGCAGCGGCAGCGGCAGCCCAAGCGGCAGTGGCAGTGGAAGCGGTCCTTCGCGACTCGTTTCTGGAGTGTTTGTGAGATATTGAGTCGAAAGAAGCCGAAAGACTGCCGTGCGGTGCGCACCAGAGGTCTTGGTGTTGAGGTGTCCGTCCGCATCATGATACCAAGTGGTGAGCTTGATCCGAGTCCTCTTTACCTTACCTACATGTACACATTGACAAGTGTACTGTACAACATCTCCGCTTTGATTCGATTGTGTCGGATATTTTCGGCGCCTATAACACGGATAGGCGATCGATCTCATCTCAGTCTTGGCTGGCCATTACTACACAGCATGAAAACCGCATAAAATATAAATGAGATCACAAAAAAGTCAACATGATGAGTCTGACTGACATTCAACTTGTTGGTGGGGATGTATCTTTGATTCGTAAACTAGTACTTGAATCTCCCCGCCTCTCGTCTGATCTTTTGAAAAGCTCCGAAACATTATGTACAAATTGAAAGAAGCACGCAGTTAGCTTCAAAGTCAGCTTGTCGAAGCAAAAATGGATCAGGGCGACCTTGTCAACAACACATGGTATCGTCTCCTGTGCTCACATCATCGGATCACCTGCAACGGTTCGCATGGAACGGCTCGCGCCTAGTCTAATTCTTCGTTTCGGTCATTTCTAAAATTTCGGTAAAGGAAACGTCATGCCATGTCCTGCCTCATCTGGTGGGCGGAGGAGGACTCTGACCGCCGTTGTTTTGCAGTGTTCTCTTCATCTCGGGCATGCCAGGGACGGGTACTCGAGGAACTTGCTGCTGTTGCTGATGTTGTTGCTGAGAGGCATAGGCCTGTTGAGAAAAGGCATTGCCTGGCACATAACGACTCCTGCTTGAGCCAGCATCCTCTTCTTGCTCTTCAGGTCCGGGGCCACTGGTTGATGCTTGATAATAGTTAAGAGGCGCCACAGAAGGCCATCCTTGCTGCTGCTGCATCTGCTGAGAACCAGTAGGTCGGATTGTTGAGTCCTCAAAGTAATCGACTCGGCTGGGTGCAGACCCGTCAACCTGCTCTGGCGGCGAAGAATCAGGGACCGTTGGGATAGTGCGCGATCCCATTCGGGTCACGGCACTGTCTGTCAAAGACAAACCAGTATGTCCCGCTGCCCGACGCCGACCTGTGGTCGATTCGCGTCGAAGGATATTCCGGACTTCCTCGAGCTCGTTCGAACGTTGCTTGCTCATGGCAACCTCTCGTTCGCGGTCATGGGTTTCTTCCGGATCCACGGCAACATTGCGTCGGATCAGGTGGTCCACTGCTGCAGCCTCTTTCGTCTCCGCTCCGCTTGAAGAGCCTTGCGCTTCGGTCGAAGGGGACTGAACGTTTTGGGCTTGGGTATCTGCCTTGTGATGGGGCAATAGCGGAACCAGTCTGCTCTTGTCTTTCTCTTCCTCAAAAGCAGCCTTGTTCTTCTTCGCCTCCTCATCGCTGATGGCCACCGAGTATGTTGGGTTTGCGGGATCGCCAGCAGCAGGAGCACCGCCACCAGGTCCGTAGATAGGGATCTTCCGCAAAGCCAGGACCAACGCACACATGAACTTGCTTCTCCGGGCGGCCCGAACGGCCTCGTTGGCCCAATTGGACTTGTGCCGGATTTCGAGCGTCAGCTCCATCTTGTCCATCTCAGCCAGGCCAGTAACTTCAATATCGAGATCGGGTTGGTAGTCACGTGCATTGTCCTTGTCCCTGACAAAGTTGGTCATTTCCTTCTTCAAGAGATCGAGATCCTCAAAAGTAGTATCGAAGCTGACATAGAGCTTGATCCTCTCGCGCATCGCTTTGCTACGCGAAACGTTGTCGATCCACTGCGTGTTCAAAACATTGTTGGGAACTTGAGTTCGTTTCTGATCTGCGACCCGGCGGAAAACCGTGTACAGAAGTGACATCCGCTCCACGATATACTGATTGTCTCCAACGTCGACTCGGTCTCCGACATCGAATGGGTGCTTGACGAAGAGAAAGATGCATGAACCCAGAACCTCCTGAGCCGTGACCGAAAAGACGAAAGACAGCGAAAGCAGTGCGGTACCGGCCGTGGCAAGGGTGGTGGTAAAGTTCTTGTTGAGCCAAGCCACAAAGATAAAGATGGTAGCGATGAAGACGACGGAGCAGAGCAGGTTGTCCAATACGTGGATTGCTTGGTCGACATCGTGCATGCTGTTGGCAATGGCCTTGCGCTCCCGGCCGAATTCCGTAATTCGTAGAATCATCTCTTCGAGGGAGATGTCACCGTTGCAATCGACATCTAGAATCTCAAAGGCCTCATGTGCCTCCTCCTCGTGCGATTCGCCTAGTACGTCGATGATGTCTTCCAGGTAAAGCGCTTCTCGACCTTCAAGCACAAATGACATCCATAAGCGTCGGGCAAGTGCTTCGGCCGAATGCTTCTTCTCCAGAGCTTGGACGACAACGGAATGCGAAGCAGTGGGATTGAAGACTTGCTTTCCGGTAATCTCCTGCGCCACGTTGCCGAAAGCTGAGGTGACCTTATCGCCTATTCGCGCAACATTCTGAATGAGTCTCATGGGCGTGGCCGAACCCGATCTCTTGTGACCATTGAATAAACTGTTGCGCTTGCTGGTAAGGGCCGCCAGATCAAGCACATTGTTGATCAGGTAATCCTCCTCGGCGAACTCGCGACAATACATCGGGAAGAGCTGTCGAGAGGCGTCATACAGCAAGGTGACAAGATAAACGTGACGCTTAGACTCTTTGATCCTGTCATAGAACTGCTTGCGGTGGTAGCTGATGGAAAGCAGTTGGATGAACAGTTTTTCGCACAGAAGCAGCAGGGTCGAGAAGACGCATGCAAAGAGGATGTTCTTGACCACCGACTCCCAATCTTTCAAACTTGTCTCGCCCCTGGCTCTCTGGTCGGGATTGAGAGTCATGATGGGCACAAAGGTGGTGAGAGAACAGATCGACCATCCCACCAGCGACAGAGGTATTTCGAGAGCTCTCAAGAGGAGCGCATACTTTCTGGTTCCCGTGCTGACCACTCCTGTGAAATATTGGAACAGATAGGGCAGAAACCGGGCCAACACTTTCGATGCCCATAGCGATATCCAGACGACCTCAATCCAGCTGAAGAACCAAACAATTTTGACACCGCCGATTCTTGCTCCTTCTGCGACCGTGGCGCCGACGACGATGGGCACTGCAATGGCGGCAGCAAGGGGTGCCACGTAGATGAAATATCTCGTGACAACGGAGAAGTTGTAGATTTTTCGGTAGAGTCTGCCAACAGCGTTCAAACCACCCTCGTCCTTGTCATTGTTCCCTTCCACCTGCTGGTCCCGTCTCCTCCGTCTGCCTGCAGGGCCTCCTCTAAGGAAGTGATGAGACTGCTTCTCGTCCATTGGTTCGGGAGTGTCTGAACTCTGTGGTGCTGGTGCAGGTGTAAAGCCATCCGGCTTGCGGGCGCCAGTACGACTGCCGGAGGTGCCGACCTTGGTCAGCGGGATGTCGATGGTAACGTCGTTAGGGTTGGAGGCCATTTCCCTCGATGTCTGATGCCTCAGCGGTTGGAATCCTTCTCTTGAGAAATTTCTGTAATGGCTATAACTTCTCTGTGACATTGCAGTCGGGTGATGTCAGAGAGGGTCAGGGCGACGCGGAACAGACTGTGTGGGTAGTGAAGCCCCAAATAAATAATCGGGCCCTGTGCACAACTCGGTCTACGGGTAACTGGAGATGTCTCCCTGCGTTCCCACAAGATCCTCTGCCGGAGAGGAGTGTGCTTACGTGGAGGGCAAATAGATTCCGCGGAGGATTGCCCCGAGTCACACCAGGTAGTCCTGTGCAATATCTCTCACAATGGACTTTGTGAGTTGCGGTGTGACAAAGGGCTCAACGAACGTGGTTAGATGGATCAGTGAAGCGTGGTATTGGAAAAAAGGCGGGCAAAAGAAAACAAGCGAGAGACTGTGAATAATTGAGGACAAAGCAGGAATACTGAACTCGAAGTGAAATTGAAAGACAAGCGGATGATGAGGAATACTAGTACTGTTTGTGTGAGCTGTCGTGAGCGTGATTCAAGAAGCATCTATGCAGATGAGGTTCCTAAGGATTTTCTTATGCATGCAACATGCCCCGAGCCTCCAATCACGCCCCCAGTCCATTCGGTAACGGGCGGTGGGCTGCCAGTGCACGCTGTTTGGTGCCCTGAGCCAGCATCTGCAGTGCCAGGGTGATGCCGGTGGCCTGTCGAATGCTGTCCTCCAATGCCTAGCAGCTGTCTTAGCCCACCACGCCGGGGCTTCAATGCTTATCCCCGCCCACAGTTGAGGCTCTTGGGTGTCTTACAGGCGTCAACGGCGTCCTCAGCCCCGGAATTGGAGAAAAAATTGGCGTTTCTCGGGTCATGATTGATCGGCACCGCCGAAAATTCTAGGGGAGCCCAGGACCTGTTTTTCCTGTGCGTCCTCCCCCCTGCACATCCTGATCCTCCACTCTAATTTTTCCCTGCCCATCAACTCAGCAGTGCATCAGCACTGGCTGCTGAGCCCGAAAGACTGGGGCCGCGATCTCTTGACAACTGGAACCGGCCGACTGTGTGGCTCACACCAATGGCTGGAATGGCTGAGTCTGATACAAGATCTGAAACATGCACACGCAACCATCGCCCAAAGCACATGCACGGGCACTACAACACCCAAAAATATCCTGTCCTGCTCAGTCATTGACTTGAGAACGGCTAAAGGTACCACCACTGCACTAGGTACTACTGCAGACGCATCTTTTACATGCTGGACATGGGAGCCGGGGTCTATTTTGACATTGTTAGAATTAAATACCTTGTTATATCCCCATAATCCTGATTAAGGGAAGCATAATGCTTTCGAATCTGATTTTCTTTCATTTTCAGGTAGTAGATTTCTACAAGCTCTTGTTCTCTCTCCCGCGATCCTTGTCATTCAAAGCGCAACAGAGCTGCGCAAGCAGACTCCACCGAAACGTACCCGGATGCCCGTGCCCGCTACAATGCTTTGGCCAGTAGAACCAGAAGGCCCCGGCAAAGACCTTTGCGTGGCTGTCCGCGAATACTCGGATATCAAACCCACTTTGTAGTTTCCGCGATGAGACTGGTCCGAGCAGGAGAGATCGACCCCAATCTCATGCCTCTGGATCATGGGGAGATTAAGACCCTGGAACCCCATTGATCATCGTCCTGCCAGGTCGGTATACGTTCTACCCTCTGACCAGTACTACAAGTCCGTGTCTCGCGTACGGCTCTCACCCGCTATGCCTTGGTGTCCCTGCAGATCGATGTGTCGTTTATCTACAGGAGATTATGCTAGGGCCTTTAAATTCCGATGTCGCCATCAGGAAAGGAGAGTGTTAGTGTGGCACCTCTGCTCGCAATCTACTTAGCTAGTTGGTCTATGAACAGCACTTCGGCGATTGATTCTAGATAAGGGAATGACAGATCTATTACTGGGAGTAGCAGGCTCGAGGGACCTGGATCTGAATTTTTGGGGGAACAGTCTCATTACCAGGTATCTAGCCAGCAGCTTGGGCTGTTCAACAGGTTCCTATCCCGCTTTGTCTTGATCTGCCGTCCCAAGGGCTGGGTCGTGAAGGGTTTGACTTTGCTTTTGGCTTGGCTGGTTGATCGCATGAATTATTTGATCTGAGGTAAGGTTTCTAGGGTCTCCAGTGAAGACGATTCTGGCCGGGGCTTTTCGCTTTCTCGGTCCCTTCACGTGCGGCCTTGGATTAATGGGGATGATCGGTACTTGCCAACAATCCGTTGCAGCGCGAGATTGTGACTGCAATATCGGACTGAATGGATGACCCTGCGCAGAGACCATGATAGCAGCCAAAGACGGGCTGTGCGTATCCTCTTTATGTATAGACCACCCGTCGCCGAAAGGAATTGCCTTTGCAGCCCTGCAGGGCGCTGCTGGTGGCGGCGGTGGATGGTGGAGGAAGAAAAGTTGCAGAAGTCGCTGCCATATGCTCATCTCTCTAGCTGCCATGTCACTGCTAGGACAGTAGACATTGGCAGCGGAACTGGCAAAGCTCATGGCAGCAGCCGCTGGGGTGTTGGTTTCTCAATCCCCCACACACACTCGAATTCAATGTTCGGCCGTGTGAGACCAAGGCAATGACATTTTCATACAAAGGAATGTCTTTGAGAGTTATGCCGGAGGATGTATGGGGTGTACTGCCACAAGGGGCATTGTCTGTGCATGCCACCTTCTTTTGTGAAATGACTGTCTTTGATTTATTGTCCCTTTCAACTGCTTAGGCCCGGCAGTTCATCGTTCTCGAAGCATTGTACTCGGGTTCTTTCGAGGCACTCACTGCATTGATGCTGCTATGCAGACTGTCTCAGGCCTACTGCCCTGGAATGGCCTATTTAAGGACGCATGTTCTCTCCTCTGTCTGGGGAATTGGTCTTTCCTCATACCTGCAAGCCAGCCTTTGAGAGAACGTCGAGTTTCGTGGTCGACAACACAGCCCATCACCTAACTTACCCGTTTTCTTCAAGGCCGGCACTTCTATTCAACCTACCCGATATCAGCCATGTGTAAGTGCAGCATCATCCTCACCGACCTCCTCTGCGCGGGGTGTCGCCAAGCAGGTCGAGAAACTCAGCTCAAGAGTTCCATGTTCAAGGACAATCCCAAGCGAGCAGTCACTTTCGACAAAAGCTGCAGAAAACATGGTATGTTGAGCTTACCCTCGACCAAACAGCGTGTGAGTGAATATGTTGAAGATCGCCACTGTAAGGTCTGTCGACAAACGATCCGAACAGTTGTTGAGGAAGAGTCAACCATGGGACGAAGCGGAAGCCAACCTGGCCAGTATATGGCAATGCCCGTCCGTTCTCATAACGACGATTACATCAAAACTCAGCGAGACTCGAAAGCTTATGCCCCAGGCGATAGCCGTGCATTGGTGGTAAGACAAGGAGCCTATGCAGCACGCGGTTCGACACGTCCATCGAAACAAGCTGAAGGACTTGAGGTTGTCAAAGCTGACCGCTATGAAGCAACTCAAGGTCGACCTTCGCGAAGACAAGAAGTTGTTCGGACGGCGCAACGGGAAGACCGCGATCACGTCGAGCGTTCTGCAGTGCAGGCCCGTGAGATAAGAGACGAGGTCACTTTCAACGCTGGTGGTGTAACTGTCTCAGTTGTCAGCACCCAAACCGTCTACACCAAAGTCAAGGAAAGAGTTCCACGCCGCTAGAGACGGTTCAGCAGGGCTCCCTCGAGAGCATGCATAATTGTCGCTAACGGTTTGTAGGGATGTTGTTGCTTCGTAGGTAGGCCAACGATGCCACAACGTCTCGAATCCCCAGATGCGATCTTGGTCCAGAACGTCGAATTGTGCTTTACACAAGGACACGTATGGTTCCATTGTAATGGGCGGGTAAAATTCTTTGCAGATGGGCTGGGACAACGGTGGAAAGTAGGAGAGGTCGACATTAGCATACTGTACTAGTAGCTGGAACTAATCTCAGAATGGAAATTGTAAGTATCAACCCAAACCACTGTAATCCTTCTCTTTGTTCGCTTGTCTTTGCTCTCTCGCTTCAAGTTCTTTGTTCCCTGCATATTGTGTTTCTACAACTTGAGCAGGTGGTTTCCGGCACACCAGGCCGCCATCCCCAGGTCTCGAGTCATCACAGTGTCGCAATGACGCAGAGACCGTGTTTCTCTTACTCTATGCTAACTCCTGTCCAGGCTTCGGACTCGGACATCAACGTGACATCGGCACCCGCCGAAGTCACAAGGCGCTGCTCGACACGGCATCTTCCACGCTTACTCGCGGGAAGCAAAAAAAGGATGAGACACGCCCGAACAAAGAGCACGCTGGACAACTCTTGTCCGCAGGGCCTTCCTCTGCTGACAGGCAGCTGCAAACCAGCCCGTGGGAATAATGTGGATCAGCCATCGTTCCATTCCGCTCTTGACCAGCCTTGTCATCCTGTCGTTCCCTTTGCTTTCCGCTCCGCTCGCGTTTCTGGTGCCACCCTCGTTCGTTCTGGGACTTCTGCCCGCATCCGTATACTCATCTCCTATCCACACGTAAAGAACATCATAACTGCTCATCTTACTACAGTATCAGCCCATCCTTGACTTTACGAGCAAACCTACTACAGTCTACACTGAAACGACACCCAACAACCTACATTGTCCGGCCGGTATTCGCACCAACAATAATGGCGCTATCATCGGACCCTCCTTCCTCTTCCATCGTAACCAACAACACCAACACCGACAACACCAAGAACACCAATATACCCTATACACGAATTTCTGCCGACTCCTTTGAGGACCTCAACCACTTCATCAACATCATCACTGACGCTTTTCATGCAACTGCTCTCACCAACGCTTTCATAACCGACAATGATGGGACGAATCCCCCCTCGCACAGCATCCCCCGAGAGCGGCGAGAGCGACATTTTGCCAAAGGCATCATCGAAAGCGCCACGTCGGGCGCCGAACTAGTCCAGGCAGGCAACTGGTCTGCCATAGCGTTATGGGAGGCTCCCAATTCCCAAGGCACGGCATTCATCGACTCAAAAGCTCAGCCGGGCGCGCTGCCCAGGGAATGGCGAGCTCGGGTCAAGGCCGCAAAGGCAAAGTATATGGCCGCGGAACCAGAACCCTCGACGTCCACGTCGACACCCGCCTCTTCTTCCACTACTGATTCCGAGGCGTCGGGCTCGTCCTCGTCTGACTCGTGCGCAAACGGCGACCACACCCAAGGTTCCTATGAACAACCTGAACAACAACACCGGATTAGACCCTATTATCATCTCTCCTTCTTGGCTCGCAACCCTTCGAGGCCCCGGGTCCCAGGAAGTCTCAATGCGGTCATCACTCCATTTCTGGAACGCGCTCGTGCCGAACACGTCCCGGCATGGCTCGAAGCCACGTCGCGGCAGGCTGTCAAGCTATATGAGCGTTACGGCTTCCGCGTGGTGGAGGAAATCGTTGTGGGGAAGGACAAGGTCGACGCTCATGGCTGGCCTACTCCTGACGGCTCTGGTGAAGGCGTGACTGCCTGGGCCATGATTTACGATCCGCATCTTCGGGAGTGACAGACCAGCGACCTTATTGTTTTAATGTTCTTTTTCTTCCCTCTACAAAGCCCGATTTGCGTAGTAGCCGTGGTGGGAGGCTATGATTATACGCCAATCGTCATCGGTCATGTGCCCACAGCCACCATTCTTCCGTGGACTTGCCAGACTATCAATCTGGATCTCCTCAATTACGCTCCCACGACCACCGATATTGCAGCTCTCAAGAACCACATCTGATCTCTGCAGTCGCCTTGGTCCGCCGTGACCTCGCCATTGTTACGACGAGGGCAGATGACATCGAACACTAATACCCAGCCAAGGCCCCCCTTAGGTCACGATCACCCAAGTGAAACACCTTGACGGGGCGTTCTGGTCGCGTCGGTCCTTGAAGGAACGATGATGGAGACTGTGTACACCTAAAAGGCCCTCAGTGCCGGTCACAGGATTGTAGATGATTTTCGTAGTAAGTAAGCCGTCAAAGGATGGATATACGACGAGAAATAAATAATTATTATTGTCACGATATGCTTGAAGGGCCTCTCGACTAGGAGAAGAGCTTCCTGTTCGATACTGGGTCAGACATGAGTAGGTGGTAGTGGTCTAAGGTGATTTCACGGATAGTTACCCCCAGTACTACTATCAGTAGCTGTAGTATCTACAGTACGGAATGCAGTGGGCAGGCAAGTAGAGTAGACATACATCATTCATCCATTCTACAACATCCGAGTCTAGCGTTTTTGATCCTCTTCCATGGTAGCTAACAAAGCAAGTAAGCAGTATGTGCATGCACGAGATGTTACATCGACCATTCACTGCACAATTTCCCATGCCCATCTAAAAGAAAGATGCACAATCAAGTGCCGTCAAGTTGTAGCCAAATGACGGACCACCTGTCTAGGTGCCTGTCAAGTGTTGTCTTGCAGCGCCTCCGGGGACGGGAATCACTCAAGCAAGCATATGAAAGCAGCACTTAGAGTAGCCCACCGACTTGACCACCTCTTGTGGCATCACATAGTGGTTGCACAATGAGACAAATTGCGCGATAAGCTCACTTTTGTTGCTCACGCTGCCCCGTCCGCTAGTATAGCCAACCCGGACAAGCTCTAAACAGCCCTCTGTTTATTTGACATTTCTGACGACATCGTCCAGCGCCTCAGCGACATACTTGACATTGCCAGTGTTCAGACCCGCCATACTGATCCGGCCATTCTTGGTCATGTAGACATGCCACTTTTCTCGGATGGCCAGGACTTGAGCCTCGGAGATGCCGGTGAAGGAAAACATGCCGATTTGGCTGGTGATGTGGTCCCAGGAACCCGGAGTTTGCAGTCTGTCCAACTCGGCCTTGAGGCTCTTGCGCATCTCGATGATCCGGCCAGACATTGTGCGTAGGTCTTCCTCCCATTCGGAGAACAACTGCCTGTCGTTGAGAACGATGCTGGCAATCCGAGCACCGTAGGCCGGAGGGTTGGAGATCTCAGATCGCTGCAGAACGGCCAGTTGGCTGGCTACTCTCTTTGTAACGTCTTGTGCCTTGGATCCCGGTGCTGCGACAAAATGGAATGCTCCAGCCCGCTCACCATAGAGCCCAAAGTTCTTCGCAAAGGACTGTGCGATGACCAGCTCGAAACCTTGCTCGACGAAGTATCGGATCGCCCAGTTGTCGGTGGCCAGGTTGCCCGAGGCGAAGCCTTGGTATGCGCAGTCGAAGAAGGGGAAATGGCCGCGTTCTCGAATCACCTCGGCGATCTGCTTCCACTGGTCTTGTGTGGGGTCGACGCCCGTGGGGTTATGTGCACATGCGTGAAGCAGGATGATGCTCTTCTCTGGCGCCGACTTCAACGTCGCTAACAGGCCTTCGTGATCCAGCATCTTTGTCTTTGCGGAGAAGTATGGATACGTCTTGATGTCAAGGCCAACATTCGTGAAGATCTGGTTGTGATTCGCCCAGGTTGGGTTGGACAGATAGATGGCTGGCGTGGGTTTGAGGAATTTTGACAGGAACAGACCTCCCAGGTGGACGGCACCAGTGCCAGAGATGGTTTGTAGTGAGGCTGCCTATACGCAGATGTCATAAATTAACACACGACACTTTTCAAAACCCTTTGTCTTCATCAGGAGTGACTACGTACCCGTCCTTCTTTGATCGCGGGGCTGTCTGAGCCAAGGATAAGTTTCTGAGCGGCTGATGTGAACTCTGGAAGACCAGCAATGGGGAGGTATTCGTGGTTCAGATTGGGGTCATCTCGGAGGATCTGGTCTGCCTGTTGGACAAATTTTATGTTAGAAATATTGTCGCATCATCGGCATTGTCTGTGATACGCACTTTCTTAACGACAGGTAACACCCAAGGCTTCGCATTGTTGTCTCTGTATGCACCAATTCCCAGATCGACTTTTTTCTCATATGTATCCTGTCGGTACGCGGCCATCAACCCGAATAGAGGGTCTTCTGGCGCTTGAGGCACAGCCTCAAAGAGCTCGACGGGGCCATTCGATATGGAACCCATTGTGTGTTGCTGGATCTGCGACAAACGAGCGTTGATGTCAGTCTGTGAAGACAAGGTAGCCGCGATTGAAGACGCGGATTTAAAGGGAGACTTGGACAATGAGGACATGTCCGAGTAAACAACTATATTAAGAATGATCGGCGGAACAGTCGGGTTCACCCAAAGTGTACAAGGACGGATGGATGCAGATGGGACGGACGTACACGTTAGGACGGGCGGATGGATGTAGTCTGATGATACCGCAGCTCAATCGATGTGATGCAGGTTCTAGAGCTCAAAAGAGAGTCGGGTAACAAGGCTCGCCACCACAGCACTGGCACCAAGATAATGATGATTCAAGCTCGGAGGTTCAGTTGTCGGATAGGTTGGTAGGAACAAGGGATCATGCGTTGTTGAGGGGTGGTTTTCGAGAGTAATTGGTATTCTGCGCGGGTGACTCTTTAACGAGGAAATATGCCCGCCATACAACGTAAATTTACCCCGAAAGCCCGAGGTTGGAGAATCAACAGCGAGCGAGCAGTGGATTGACTGGGGGCCCGGAGGGCACCGCATGAGGGGGAAAACGGCGTCGAGGCCAATCGCCGACATACAATTGCTCATTGCTCAGATCTATACTAGTAGAGTATCACAACATGTCTCGCTTGGCACATGACTTGGTGCATTGTATACGTTGGTTCGAATCGGCGTCTTGTCGTCGTTGACTTTCGACCAAGTTCAACCCCATCGAAGCCTCTCACTGGCACTGCAACCTCTTGTTGAATTCGAAGGAGGACAACGTATCTCTTTGCAGGGCTTCCCCGGATGCCGCAGCGCCTATTGGAGCGGCGTTCAGAAGGGCGCTAGGCTCCGCAGTCTGTGGAAGACGCCTAAACGTGACTCGGAATGGACCGGCTAAAGACCGCTTTCGGGCGCAAACCCGGGGTACAAGGCCTGGAGTTGCACGCCATGCAGTGTCCCCATACTACAACTGCCAGTGGTAGTCCAGTATTAGGTAGGATATGGTGCCGCCGGTTCAATGTACGCCGCCTCTGGCGGGATACACCTATGCTGTAACGCAATATGCCAGGCTAAACCGTGCAGGTGGCTACTTGATGACAGCAGGATTGGCTTCAAAACAACGTATTGCCGAAGCCGGCTATAGGTATTGCCTGGCTGGTCTGCCCGCCCTATAACAGTAAAGACAATACGTGCAGTATTGTAGGTACCTAGGTAGCACAGCCTTAGTTCAACAACCCATACCTGTCGGAGTCTTCAAAATACAAGATCCCAAGCCACCAAGAACGAGCAAAGCCCGACTGTGGCATAAAACACCAAGCGGGCAGTACTTCCTCTCTCGCTCGCGCGCTTGAGCTCTCTGTTTCCCTTGCGCACGTTCTCGTCCGTGTTAGCGGCATCTGTGACCAAGTTGCCAATCATTTCGCCCTGGACGCTGAGATGCCCGACCAACGTCTGCTGCAGACTGCTGATGTCCATCAGACTCTTTTCGACCTGGGTGACTTTGGCCAGCTGGTCGTTGAAATGCTCAAATATACTTCTGTTCTCTTCCTCAAACAGCTGTAACTGCTCCGCCGACAATTGCTGAGTGGGATCAAGACCCGTAGGGCCAGATTCGGTCCACGGTCTGTATTCATCGTGCCCTCGTAGGTCTCGATTCGGGAGTGCCTCCTTGAATCCACCATCTGCCGCCGCCGTGGGCTCGACATCCAGAGTGGCTCTCACGCCTTTGTTTCGGGGGTCGTAGAGGGCACTCAATTGCTTCTGTCGCTCTCGTTCCAGCCGTTTCTCAACCATTTCCTGTTGCACTGAGATGGCGTCGTTAAGCCTCTTGCCTAGATACCAGAGGACGCCATCTCGAAACATTTTCAGCATTCGCACTTGGCCCTCCTCCTCAATCTGTTGTGCTGACTTTCCGGCATCAGGCATATCCTGGTCGCCTGTTGCCCATCGCCAGAGCATCCCGTTTGGTCGTCCGTATTTTTTCTCCAGTATCTTGGTGGCCGTGTCATGTTGTAGATTGACGGCCGAGGAGAGATCCGTGATCTTGCCGTTGATCTCTCGAAGCACCGACGACGTCTCCCGGTCAATTGCCTCGCGCTGTGAATCGTTCAAGTACTCCGGCACATTCTGATTCTGAAGATCTAAGCCGGCGATGGTATGAGAAGCTTCCGTTCTTTTAGGATGGCGCGGTGCCGGCGCATTGGACAGGTACGGCGTCCGTATGGATCTTAGATAGCTCAGTAGAGACGAGATGGATCTATTCTACAATGTTGAGTTAGTTCCTGCTGACGAGTATCATGGGGTCTTGGCTAAAATACAATCTGGTTTGCTTCCTTCAGAAAGGCATCGAATTTCTGCGTGAGGTGGCCGTTGCGAACACCTCGGAGGGGCTTAGAGGAATGTTTCTCGACCAGAATGGAGGACAATGTCCCGGTCAAGTCAGTCATAGCCAGGGCTCTCCGAAGGGAGGACTGTGAGGGTCGACGATGAAGACTCTCTCCAAACTGCGCTGTATCCTTGTATCAAGGTCGGTACTACTTCAAATGTAAAATGAAGGTGGACGTGACGTGTCAGGGTCGCGGCCAGCATGAACCCGCGCAAAGGACATTTCTCCAAATTGCTTTGTCCGACATGACGACCACCGAGCCAGATTCCCGCATCAACTCAGGTACGATTGTATGCAGACACACCACCTGTTGAGTCTTAGAAAACCCATTGTAGTGTTCTTACAGATTCTTTGTCCGATATCATGTCTATTGATAAGGTGCATTGAAGCTTCATATCTACCTAGGAGCTGTATCTGTGCGCCGACCACCATTGCAGCCCTTTTCTTCTCTAAACAATGTCTTTGCCGAAGCACACCCAGTCCCATCATTAATTCATTCCTCGTATTAAAACATAGTAGTAGTCACGACTGTTTGGACAAGTCCATGGCATCACCATAACTCATATCTTCTTCCCACGTGGCAGCTCCGGAAATCTGTCTTCCCAGAAAGATACCCAGGCCGGTGACGACCACGGCAAGCATAAAGAAACCATCAAACCACTTCTGCACCCAGGCAGGTTCCAGCAGCCCGGCTCCCAAAGCGCTGTTGATCACACTGCCTACCTCTTTGGGCATCATGCCTCTAAGCATAATGGCAGAGCTGATGACATACATTCCACTGACTTGACTGATCAAGAGGGCAAAATTGGTCTTTGTCGCATGGAGCACAGTTGGCATGAATCGGGAAAAGAGATGGAAGGTCTGCGTGACAGCGGAGAAGGACGCCAAAAGCATTGCTCCGGAGAGTAAAAAGGAGATCTGCTGGGCCCACGATGCCTGGTCCAAAGAAGGGTAGACGTGCCGCGCGAAGATCGCAATTGTGGCGGTGACAGGGTCCGTATCAGAAGACGTTGCGGGCTTGCTTGATAGCATTCGACGCCCGATGTTGATGGTGGTCGTGCAAATTCGATAGATGCAGTAGCACGAAAAAACATAGGAGAACACTAGGGACATGCGACCCATGGGGGTAGTCGCTCGTAGTTGGTCTGCTCTCCGCTGCCGCAATATTGCGAGCGACGTTTCAAGTGAGGCGGACATGGTCTCAAGGCCCGAAATTTCCATCTCGAGGGTCTGCTTCTCCTGCGTTTCTGCGTTGCCGCGTATCGAGCCCACTGTCCGGCTCCAAAATCCTTGGTCCGATGTGTCGGCACTCTTCCTCTGTAAGGCCCTCAGTCGCTCCTTTTTCTCCGCTATCATATCCATGGTAGCATCCAGTCCAGCTTGTTTCCGGTTGATGTCACTCTCGGAAACCAACCTCGTCTTGGGTCCAAACGTCTGCCAGATTGCACTGACCGATGCAAAGCCGGAGAGCAGAGCCATCAAGGAGACGCCAGTGATACCCAACCTGTCCAAGCAGGCTTGAAACAGGCCATCTCGCCGGCTGATGCTCTCAGTAATGCCCGGAGAAACAGGTAGCAGGGCGCCGATTGCCCAGAATCCGGACAAAAAGACCCCATACCCAGCCAGTTCAAGCAGCCACGCCAGGCGGACACGACTTCTTCCCGGTCCACGGAACTTGTAGCCCGACTTTGACACAACGGAAGATATGCCTAGCAACGGAATGGCCACGACCAGCAACCCCAAGAGGCTCACAACTGTTGCCTGTAATGCGATGTTCCTGGCTGTAGGGTTGAAGGAATTCGATATCTCGCATAAAAGCAGTTCGGTCAGGACCGCAGAGAGTGCTATAGTGGAAGAGAAAGTGATTGCCGCGATGCGCCGAGCGAGTTGCTGCGTTGCGGCTTCGGGAGGAGATGTCGCCGGTCGCGGGAGGCCTTTGTCGCCATTTTGTGGCCTCGTAGAAGTGGGAGACAATAGAGGATAGACCTTTCTATAGGCGATGAAGGTCAAACAAGCGAATGTGGCGATGAAGGGGATCGTCGAGAGTGCTGCTTTAGGTCCGAAGGCAGTCGAGTGTCTGAGTGATGCCGGAGTACACTCATCGCAGTCCTCAGCGCGGGTAGGTAACATGTTGCGCAACGATGCCAGCAGAACGAGCGCACTGACTGTCGGGATGCATGTTCTTTTATCAGGCGCCAGAAAGGTGGTTGAGGATAACTTGAGATCTGGAAAGATAGATCGCCAGGGCGCAAAGCGCACGGGGCCGATCCTTGCGCAACTTGAAGGGGGCTTGCAAGCTGTCACAGTCTGGCGTGGCTTTTTCTGTTCGATGCTGCTACCCGCCCGACAACCAGTCCGTGCGTTTACATTATTGTAGTATTTGATGAGGCAGTACAACCCAAGTAGGTTATCTACAAATGTATCTGTCTTCGGGTACCTTGGATACTACGCAGTGTATAATGTGGCTAAACTCTGTGGACCATGAACTGCGAATACTGTAATCCTGACGACGCTCTCATTCTCTTTTTGAGGTTTACTGACGGCGAGTCAGTTGAACGCGTCACCCTTGTGCAGGCCGGGACCTCCTGAGCGCCAGTCCGTGTCTGTGGTGGGCGGGTCGGTCAGGTAGAGATGCTACAATGATTGTCAACTACTTAGGAAATGGTGAATTCGAGTGTGTGCTTCTATCAGCAGGATTTATTTGAATACTACCAAGCAAGTTTGCGGCGACTCTCGCCGAGTGTGGCAGCCTTGTAAGAAGGACTGTCTGATTCTCTTAATCGTACAACATGAATGATGTATTGGGCTGCATCGGTCGTCTCGAGATTGCTGTACACTCCTTGGTAACTTCGGTCATGCATAACCATTGTCGCATCGATTTTCGCTCTCGGCAGTCCTCTGCGTCCTCTGTGGAAAGCTCCGCTTCCAGCTAACTTCGTAAAGCACTCTTATTTCGAGAAAAGTGTCATGGGTGACATCCACAATTAGTGTTATCGTGAAGGTGATCGTCCATGGCTGGGAGATCTTCTCTGTGGTTTGTCCCGAAGGATCTCCTCGAGCCAAGGGGTTGTTTCTCTGACGGAAGGCCGTCGTTCGTCGACAATCTTGCGGACTCCCAGTGAGCCTTCCTCCGTATCGGATATGGCAGCGTCACTATCGCGGCTCTCATGGCGCTTTCCTGTCGCCTTCGCAGTTTTCTTAGGCGTGGCCAGATCCTCGTCGTCCCAATCCTCCTGAAGGGCTGCAATGCTGGGGAACTGCATGGCCAGATCAGCTCTGGGCGCGCTCTCAGTGCTGAAATACCCGATCGGCAAGGTGAATCCTCGCTCCGGGGACTCATCGTCTGAGGTGGCATCGCTTCTTGCCGAGGTCACACGCGCAAGTGGTCCGCCATAAGTTCCCTTCAGAATGCCACGTCTGGGTGGTCCGATGGCTCTGGCAACAGCATCGGCTTCTTTCTCGGTGGCTTCCATAGATATCGAGCTGTTGTCTCTCTTGTCGAAGAGGTGACTGCCGCCAGCAGTTTGAGCCTTCTCCAGCATACTGCTGTACAGACTCCGACCAGTCTCTAATTGGCGCTTCATTTTCTTTTTCAATCTTTTGGACGTTGGGCGAACGACGATTACTGGCACAGGTGAGTGTTGCAGGCAATACTTCGACACTGAGCCCGGAAGCAAGCCTTGCATACCCCCCAAATTTCTTCCCCGTGTTCCGACAACTAACGCCGCCGGCTCATAAAGTCCTATCTAATGCAATGTCAGTATAGATCCACCGCAATGACAGTATGCTCCGCCTACCATGCGCTGAAATATCTCCTGCACCTTGCCAACAGCTAATTCCATAATAATGCTGATGGCTTTCTCTTCTGCGCTGTTTTTCTTTATGACACTGTCGAGTAATTTCTGCGCCTCATCGCGGTACTTGCTGCGTTCGTACGGTGTCTCGTGGGCCGTTTTTGTATCCTTCTCCACCACTCGTAGACATACGATCTCATCGCCGTCGTCGATGAGCTCGTCCAACATCCATTCCAATGCATATTCGGAATAGTCTTTGGCGTCCGTGCCGCAGAGAAATGTTCGGCTTCGTGAGGTAGAGGCGTAGTCGCGATGCTTGTAGTTCAGGGTGAAGGCTTCGGTGGATGCGTCTCTGTTGTCGAGTGTGTCAAATGAGACGCCGCGCTGATAATTGAACGGCGGAGGAGGCGACGACATTCTCCGCTGGGAAAGGGAGGTTCGCGAGCCTTGTGTAAGGCTCTCTCGTCTTATGGTGTCCTCGGCGTCAGCAGTGTGAAACTGGATTGACGACTTCCGGCGTTCGGTAGCCGGCCGTTCTACAGTTGTTCGTCGTGGCGGAGCCTTGGCCGCGTCTTTCCACACCTGCCCAAACGCGAGTTCTTGCTCTTCTTGACCCGTGGGACCATCGACCGCATTGGGAGGTTCGTGCGTTGGAGCAGCGGCCATTATGTGAACGCGTGGGGTAATCAGCCGAGCTGTTTGCTCTTCTCAGCCGCTCTGCGAGTGGCAACTGTGGGCCGAAGGTCAATATTAATCGGGGCGAGATCGCGAGGAACGATGGCGAGAAGAGTCGACGCCGCAAAGACCAATGTCACCTGCTCCAGCAAGCAGTCTACGCCTGGTTGTTTCTCGCCGTTCTATTTCTGTTCCCAGATCCTCCCTCACGTGGAGTCAGAGGGTGGAAACGGAATTAGAATGGTCTGAATTTCTCAGCCAGCGTGGAGCTGCATAAGATCGGAGGTCGAGGAGGAGCGGAAAGACTTCATGGCCAGTGTCAATGACTCCCGTCAACGCATGAGACCGACTTGGACGCTGGCACTGGGATCGGACTCTTGGAAATGCTTGGCCTCTAATGATACTGGCACCGCGGCGCTGCCAGTGCGTTGGGAAACTGACACGGGTCGAAATCTAGGCAGATGTATGCGGGGCTGTGCTGCTCAAAGCTCTGAGCTGAAAGAGGTCGAACGCAGGACTTGGGACGGTAGCTTAATAGTGTGTCGGATATAGTTGCAGTCGTGATGTTCACCGACATTCAAGCTGGTTTGTTTACATGTACGCACCTCAGTCGAGTAGATAAGGCAATAAATTTTTCCTTCCCTGTACAACAACGTGCACATGCATTTCGTGCATGTGCATGTGGAATGTGGCCTACCACGGGTTGTCCTCCATTTCACATGCTGGGAAGGGGCAGTGTGCTTGAGTCACAGCTGCAGCAGTCAACTCTCCTAGTAGGTAAAAACAGAAGGTGCCATGCACGCTGTGTCAAAATCCAGCCATCTACCAGGAGAGCAACCAAGTAGTACAATTAGTTTGCTGTATCTAACTGGATAACAAGGTATTACATGGAAATGCATCGCAGCCTTTCTTCTCAGCCTTGTCCGCAAAACGCTCTGCTCGACACCTGGGAACGAACAAAGCAGACTGCCACTCTGAAGAAGTTCCGAATGCCCGATGGCCGTCCGGTCCTCGACAGAATGTTGCAGACAAAGCCTGCGTTCAAGCCCTGGCACTGGGCCAGGATGATAAAAGGGGAGTGTTCCAGTTAAGCATATAATTTCTTTCGCCTCCGCCCGTTTGAGGTGTTTGAGAGGTTTAAGATGAGATTTGGGTCCAGGTCTTGAGACCTGGTAGACCCGATGTCGTTCACACCGCTGCAGATTTACTGCCCTGATTCTGCTTGGAACATAACCTAGTACACCACAAGCGACAAAGAGATGGGAGGGCCTCCATCATCCGGTACAACAACGGAGCTAGCTGTACATCACATGCTGCAAGTTTCGAGCATGTCTTCCACTTAAAACGCGCTGGGGCATTTTGGTTCGTGCATGATTTCGGGTGCTGCACCGCACCAGCGTGAGCCAATGCCTTGGTACTCCAGTCACAAACCACATCGCAATTAAGCAACGGACTTCTGGAGATATTGGACTCAGCCAGAAGCCGAAGACGCGCGAGATGGATCGGATGAAAAATCCGGATTTCGACGTCCACGGATACTGACAGATGGCATTGAAGCGTGCTGTAACAATATCACAGCAGTTGCTTGATATTCCAGCATGAGTACGACTCGTGGGTGGCATACATTCTGAGAAAGTTCAGCTCAGGTCGAGGGAATCATCTCTTGAGTTCAGCGTATGGATATGTCACAGGATCGCCCTATAGAGCGTAATTGTTAGCAGGCAAGAGCTGTGATCGTCAGCATTCTGGACATACCTTGCGGAGCCATATTTTGGTTCGCTTCTTTGTGCCCTGGTGCTCAACAAATACCTCGCGCGCATGTTGTGCTTTGAATTTTCTGATGAAGCGAGGATCCCAAAGTTCGCTGGCAACGCCGAGATCTTTACAACATCGCATCATTGCATTCGATTTGCAGCCTTCAGAGGCCATCGGTATATTGTCTTTGTTGAAATACTGTTGCTCACCCCGCGCAATTGACACCAGCCTGTCACATATTAGCCGTGGCTTCCCGGAAGACATTCTGGTCTGCTCACCTTCCGTGGGCCAATAATGCATATTCTCTAGTCACAGACTTATCCGTAACAATTGTTTCCCCCCTCGGGGCGAGACCCCAGCCTCCGGGACCGAATGCCCTATTCAAAATCCGTCTGTATTTGATCTCAGGCAGGTATACTATGCCATCAGGCTTGATTTCGATATCTTCAGGGTCGATTGGTGCTTGCAGGATATCGGCAGCTTCCTTCGAGAAGGGTTCGGCGGAGAGCCCGTGAAAGGATCGCGTCCAGTCAACTCGGGATGGATCATCTGCTTGGGTATCAAGCGGCTGGTCGTCGAAGCCAGTCGAGGGCTGTATATTCGACCCGTTTGGTGCTGAATCTTTCGAGGGGGCTGCGGTCTTCGGCGTGCTGACTGCAGCTTCAGCTCTTCGAACTGTGAAAGTAGAGAAGGTCGAGCGAAGAGCTTGTTTCGCCACGATTTCAGGCCGGGTGGGCGTTCGTAAGCATCGAGAAGGCAACAGAGCAGAGGTTTTGAGGGACGGCTGCCAGGAGTTCAGGAGTAGTCGCGCAGTTCGTGCCATGTTTATCGAGATGACCGAATATTGCTTGAAAAGAACAAGGTGGAGAAGAGAGTATTATTGAGGTGTTACAAACCAGAGCAGCAATCTATAATACAGAAAAATGGAACGTGAAGCACAAAGGCAGTCGAAGAATCGAAGGTGGTGAAGCGAGAGATTGCAGGGTGAGGTTTCTCAGATCTGGCAATTCGCCGCAGACTTGAAGGCTGCACTCCAGGGTTCAAGTTGTACACCAATCAGTCCCACGAGCGTCGACACTTCTTGGATAGCATGTCTATTTCTCAACTGGTGCATCTTTGGTCTGGGTGCGTTCCTCGTTTCCTTTACGCTTCCAGCACTGTCTGAAGGCCTCCATCTGTTCGTCTTAGTTAGCTGGCGATGAAGGAGCCAAAGAATCAAGGCCGGAGAATATAAGACTGGTGCCAACCAAGACCAGATTACCAGTGATCTTGACTGACGTTGGGTTCAGCACTCACTTCATTCTTACACGCTCGCCAATCTTTTTTATCATAGTAGCAATCGTTCATTCGAAGTTGTTCCTCTGTACATGCATGTCAGAATTGCCTCCGTTAGGTGTATACGGACCCAATCACCAGCACAGCCTGTACTGAATATCCGCTGGTCCCTAGTCGTGTGGTCAATACCGCTTCTTGAATGAAACCCAAGTGGGTGAAAAGCTACCATTCATCGAGTTCATCCTCGCCGACGTCGGCCTCAGCTGTACTCTCCTGCTTCGACATTGTTGTGTTGGTGTTGGACAGTGACACGGCTTGCTGGATTGGAGGCGAGAAAAAGTACCTATTTGGCTCTCCAAACATTGATGGTCGTCTGACATACTCGGCTTCTTGACCTCATTACCAAAACAGCTACCGAGCAAGGAAACACGCCACCAACTGCCACCGCCATGGCTTCTAAACGGATGAATGTCCTTGTTTACTCTGGTGCGCTGACTCAGGAAGCATGGCGGGCGAACCAAAATCTAATTCTATCTTCAGGAAACGGCAGCACGGTTGAATCCGTTCGCCATGCTCTGTACACGCTTCGGAAGCTGCTTTCACCCAACTATGCCGTGATCCCCGTCACTGGTGACATGCTCATCAAAGAACCATGGACGGCAAGTTGTGCTGCGCTGGTCTTTCCCGGCGGTGCCGATCAGGGATATTGCAACACTCTGAATGGAGAGGGAAATCGACGCATTCGCCAGTTCGTCGAACGCGGCGGCGTCTACATTGGCTTCTGTGCCGGTGGTTATTACGGAAGCCAAAGATGCGAGTTCGAAGTTGGAGACAAACTGCTCGAAGTCGTGGGTGACAGAGAGCTGGCATTCTACCCCGGTATAGCGCGCGGATGTGCATTCCCGGGCTTCGTTTACCACAGCGAAAAGGGAGCTCGTGCCGTGGAACTACAGGTCGATAAGGTGGTATTATCAGCAGGCAACGTCCCCAACGTGTTCAAGTCCTACTACAACGGGGGTTGTGTCTTTGTGGATGCTCCGCGATACCAGTCGAAGGGCGTTGAGGTTCTGGCAAGTTATACGGAGCCTCTCAGTGTGGATCCCGGAGAAGGTGCAGCAGCCGTTGTGTATTGCAAGGTTGGTGAGGGAGCAGCATTGTTGACCGGCCCACACCCAGAGTTTGTCTTCCTTGGAACACCCAAACCAGCCGACAACTGGTCACTGACGAAGCCTAGATTTGCTTCTGCCTTGCTCGAGCCCAAACCGGATGACGATGCCCCTGGCTTTTCGGACGTTATCAAAGCACTGGCCGAGGATGAAGGCCAACGAATCAATTTCGTCAAAGCATGCTTGACCAAAGTCGGACTCACGGTGGGCGAGGAGCAAAAAGTACCCTCCCTTTCCTATATGCACCTATCTGCGTTGCAGCCCAAAGATACGGCGGCTATTGTGTCATCGTTGGGCCATCTCATCGAAAAGGATGAGCGGGGCGACGAGTTCATCAAGGATGACAATGACACTTTCCAGCTTGTCAAGCCGTCCGCTTGGAAGATGGGTGACCTGGCACAAGCTCTTCCCTCTCAGACCGCAGAGACAAAGGAATCTGCTGACCAGGACAACGGCAACGGCAGCTCCAGTTCAGACCTGATCATCGACTATAACAAGGTTGTCAAACAGATCATCGTTCATGACGATGGATACCCTTCCTCTCAGCTAACGCCCTACTTCAACCACGAGGACTTTTACGCCAACCTGGAGACCTATCAGACACAGATGCGTGGCACCGCCAGCAGCTTCGGCACCCATTTGCTCTATGGAGAAGTGGTAACTTCAACCAACACTTTGCTGGAGAAGAACACGAAGATATTACGCAATCTACCGCAAGGATTCACCGCTACGGCGACGGTTCAGGTAGCAGGCCGAGGGCGAGGATCGAATGTCTGGGTTTCGCCGGCCGGGAGCCTCATGTTCAGCACTGTTATCCGACATCCCATGGCTCAGATGCAGTCTGCACCCGTCGTCTTCGTGCAGTATTTGGCCGCAATGGCTATTGTCCAGGGTATCAAGTCTTACGATGGCACTCGCTACCAAGCGATGCCGATCAAGCTGAAATGGCCCAATGACATTTTTGCTTTGGATCCTACCAAGGCCAAGGAGAATGGCGGCGACCGAAACGAAAATTACACAAAGATTGGAGGGATCCTGGTTAACAGCCACTACAACACAAAGGAATATATTGCTGTGTGTGGTGTCGGACTCAACACTTCCAATACGGCACCCACCACCTCGCTCAACCAGCTCACGCAGTTGTTGCCCAAAGATGTATCTCCACTCACTCTGGAGAAGCTATTGGCCCGCATTCTGACGGTATTTGACGATCTGTACGCCCGGTTCTTGAGGACAGGTTTTGACGACGCCATGGAAAAAATGTACTACGAGCATTGGCTCCACATGGACCAGATTGTAACCTTGGAAGCTGAAGGTGGCCAACGAGCACGCATCAAGGGGATCACCAGGGACTATGGGCTGTTGATTGCAGAAGAGCTCGGATGGGAAGACCGCGAGACAGGGCGCAGATGGACCCTGCAGAGTGACTCTAACAGTTTTGACTTCTTCAAGGGTCTGGTAAAGGTAAGAAGCACACATTGTCCGCCCCAAAAATCCCCAGACCCTGATAGACAGATTGACCCTGAATTACTGCATCGGGTTTGGCAAGTCGTACGTCTGCCGAGCTGTCAACAAGCTGACTTTTGGAACCTGTCACAGAGAAAAATATAGAAGCATTACGGCCATCACCGCCCCGGGAGCATCTGAACCACCGGGTTACCCACTTTGGCCTGCGCGCGGCGTGAAGCTCCTGCAAGACGCTTGATCTAAGACCTGGTCGGCCACTTGTTCTTGGGTCTCCTCAGCCAGAAAGCCGCAGGTGCAACTCAGGTGCTTCAAGAGCGTGCCAAGAGTGCAAGTAAGCGTCAAGGACAAGAAGCTCGCTTGAGCGCAACAAGTGAATGGAATTTCCCAGCTTTGGTCGACATCACACCTTATGTTCGCCTGCCACTGTGCACAAGTCGAGTCACACAGCATAACTCCTTTCTCGGACTTGCTCAAGGCATAGCACATGCAACAGCTATCATGTGTCTCGGCAACCAGCGGTCCTTGAACGAGGTCTGGCTTGCCCCTTGCCAAGCCCACAGAACGGGAAGCAAATGCTTGACGGGACAGAAGGCGAGCAAGTCATCAAGACTGTTGGGAAAGCAGCCTCCAAGCAGAGTGTTCAAGTGGGAACAGAGGCCGTCCGCAAGCAAACATGGTGCCCACAGATCAGAAGGGCGACTAAAGACACTCTCACCTGGAGAGTCAACGCAAGCCATTGCAAGGAATGCCTCGTGGGCGGCCGCCTCCCGACCTTTTAGCTTGGCTTTGCTGCATATCATCGGCGATCGCAGGTAACAGCCCCTATTCAGGTCAACAGTGTCTCGGAGCTCTCCAGTCACTCGTGGTCATATCTAGCGACGAGGGGCATTTTCGGTGTGATGGGGTATTTGGAAGCTGCGTGACATACACAGTCCGAATAAGCCCACCACACGATATGTAGGAGAAGATCAACGCGGTCACTTCGCACAGTGGTTGTCTATACCTATAGCCCCGCTGCAGACGGGAGCTCAATGGCCTGTCAGATGGGCCACTTTATCACCGCCTTTTGCTTTTCCATGGCGCTGTCGACATGTCCTGCTAGATGTGGAGGGAATTATAGGCAGTCTCCACTCGCAGCAACCGTTCATACCACTACCCTCAGACTGCTGCTCGATACGTGACAGGCTTTTGAGAGCCCCAAACAGAGTCGGACAACAGGCGCAGTCATCTTGAGCGATATCTCCGTATAGCGCGACGCTATCGTTTGTTGCCGCATCCCTTCGTTTCGGAGGTTGATCATCCGCTCGCTTCGTACTGTAGCCTTGATGCATAGCTGGTGCTAGATACGAGGCACGAAGTATTAGTAACGAAATGGGAATGTCAGGGCTGGAAGTGGCGTTCGGATAGCTGGTTCCGCTAGGCAGTGCCGTTGAAGGGAACTTGCGTCGATTGGCATTCCGACAGCTCGCCATGCAGCTCAAGCCTACACCTGCTCCTTGAGTACTGGATTTACCTGCTCCCTGAGCGGGCTTGTGGACGTTCCCAACCCCTGGCCGGCATACACGGAGGAGGCCTGGCGTGCCTGTGCTATGTGACGAGTCACGTTCCACCTTGGATTTGAAGGGAGCATGATCGTGGAGTCTGCCGAGTGACCATGGACAGGGCAATAGCTGTAAGGTTCGGTGGAGGCGCAATTGTCCCAGCTGACCCTGCTTCGAATTGAGGGTGAAAGTTGTCAGGCTGAAGCGATGGGCGCCTTTACAAGGAAGACACTCGACGAGTGAAACTGCAATACTGCGTTGTACACAGCAGGCAGCAAAGGGACGCTGAGGTGTGCTTTACTGGCAACCATGGGATGTTGGACAGAGATTTTATGGTCAGAGACGTTACTACTACTATAGCACCTGCTAGTAGTAGGTAGGTGGTAGAACCGCGCAGAGTAGCGGTGATTTGCAAGCGCGCGCTACAATAAAATGTACAGTCGTACCTGCCAGCCTGAGTGGTAAGCACCGACGCGTGTAAGCACGTGTGAAAGACCCCTCCACCTCCGGCTGCGGTGACTGACGTAAATGCTGCGCTGCAGGAAATCAGAAAAACCGTTGGAGCATTGGCGGCCGCTGACGTTCCACTGATACTTCACCGCCACTGACATATGTAGCATTCATCGCGGTTGGTGCTAACCACCATCACCTGTCCCAAAGTTAAGTCATCCCTTCGCCTGGCTTCCCGGGTCTGATGCCGCTGGAATTGACACCCCGTTTATCCACCGTCTGCGTCTTCCCTGCCACTGCGGCCCTGCCTGTCCGACCGGCCAACCGGAGACCTCACCCTGGCGGGCCTCGAGTCGATACCGGCAGTGGATTGAACGGGAGAATGCAATAACAAATGCCAATAATGGTAGAGCCGAACTTCAACCCGGCTTGGTAGTGGCGACAGCAATTCCCATGAGAAACCAGCCTGCCAAAAGTTGCTTAGTGCTGGTTGGACCTGCTGTCGTCGACTGCTACGTATTTTCCTCCACTGTGCAAACTACATCCTCGATAGATGTCGGAGGTTATATTGCCTGTCGTCGGCTGTCAGTCAAGACGCCTTTTAAACATCTGTAGTAGTACGGAAACCAGCGGCGTTCGTCTGACGTTTCAGAGCTTTTCCGTTGACTCTAGTGGTTCTTTCTACGCCCACCTCCAGCCTTGTACACCAGCTTCAATGCACAGTTTCTTCTTCCAGCCAAGGGCCGGTTAGCTCCTGGAATCCAGTGTACAACACATATTCTCGCAGCGCCCACGCACGATCCTGGTCCCTGTCGCGTGCGCCTGAGCGCTTACTTGCTGGGCCCTGATCCCAATTCTTTCGACCTCAGCTAGCACCTGTGCTATCATCCGCCACCGCTCCTCCGGTCCTTGTCGCTGAACGTGATTCGTTGCCAGGACACTATTCCCTTGTGAGGGAGTGCCTCCGTGGAAGTGGCCAAGGCAAGGGAACTACTAAAGGGCTTGAATTCCCCATGTTTTGAAAGAAGACCAGCGTCTTTTAGGGCTGCTCAGCGCGGAAAGGCTTGTTGTCTTCTGCTTTTACCTGTTCTTTGCTATCGCCATGGAGACGGTTTTCATCACTATTCATGGTAGGTGTCCTTCCAGAGGGCGTTGGAATGGTGTTGCTAACTACAATGTTAGATTTGTCTTTGGATGCGCGTATCAGGTACTGTTCGGATTCAATTGAGGACATTCTGGGCTATCTCCCGCATGAAGTCACAGGCAAATCATGCTGGGAGTATTTTCACCCAGATGAGATCCCCTTTGGGCGGTCCATTCATGGCCGCGGGGTCAGTCTTGACAAGGCGGCTGTTATGAACTACTGCCGAATCAAGCACAAGGACGGCTCCTGGGTGGCTTGTGAATGTGTCTTTACAGTTGTCTACGATGTTTTGGTGGCTAGTACTGCTGTTTATCGCCAAGGACCCAAGGCAAGACGTGCGTTGAATCTCTTCGTTCTGCCTTTTTTCGATCGGAGCTGACACTGCCACCAGAGAGGGCTCTTGATGGAGCTGGTATCCGTCGGATCTTCTCTTCGTCTCCCCGGGACCCGAGGTACCACATGTTGTCCTTCCTGTCCAACAAGTTCTATCAAGAACCGCCTGCCCACATTCCGGAGCCAAGGGCTGCACTGTTCCTCAACCGCTTCACGCGTACTTGCACTGTCATGTACGCCACCGACGGGTTGACCTCCATTCTTGGCATTCAGCCATCTGAACTCATTGGCAAGAGCTTCTACTATTGCATTGAAGAAAACTGCCTTCAGGATGCCATCAAATGCCTCGAGAGCGCAAAGGCTAACGACTCCATTGCTTACCTGAGGTTTCGATACCGCAACCCAATGCAGGATATGGACCGGGCCCATGCTGAATCAGTGCGTGCTCTGGAAGACAGTGATGAAGATGAGGATGGCGGCGTGCCCTTGACAACCGGTGCGTCCGTCTCTAGCGTGTCAATGTCGGATGCTTCCACACCACATGCGGCAGGTGACACTGCTCCTGGAACCAACGCTCATGGGACCACGCCTTTCCATGAGGAAGCTACATTGCCCGGCCAAGGCACAAGACGAACGCCTCCTGCACATCAAGCTCTTCCACAAGATCCTCAGCCTACAGAATCTGGAGCCGCTCAGGCATCCAGCAACGCCGTCAGCGAAAGTGCCTCTTCTGGCACTGGAACCGACCCCGAGGCTAGCGCCCATGATGGTGTCGAGGGTGTTTTTGACCGTTCAGGTTCGGGAACTTCCACCTCGTCTCGCACACTGAACGAAGACATTCAGCCAGAACCGCTAGAGCTGGAAGCCGTCGTGTCTTGCTCATCGGACGGCCTGGTTGTCGTGCTCCGCCGCGCGGGACCACTTGTGCCTCCTACTCTGGGTGCGACCGAGGCGCCCTATTATTCCAATGGGCTCTTCGCCTCGCCTTGGGCTCCAGAACCAGTCCTACCTGCCAACGAGCCTCTCGGTGCCGTTGCTGCTCCTGCACAGCTGCCCACTGTGACGGACAACGCGCAATCTGGGTTCATGGCGGCGATTCGAGATGTTGCCGTCTTCGCCTGGTCGCTGACTGGAATCAATGGCTCACTTGCCCAGTATGCTCGGGGCCATGCCGCTGGCGAGGCGGTGCCACCAGAACTACCTGTCTGGGACCCGAATGCGAAGACAGATCCAGAGTCTGACAACGCGATCAATGGCTTTCTATGCAGTGCCCACCGTCCTTTCGACTCTGTGGCCAAATCAAGCCCGAAGAAACACGACGAGTTGAGCAGCAGTGACGACGAAGTCGTCTGGAAGCGAGTTCCAACGATGCCACCATGGCGGCGCCCCAAAAGACGAGGCGATGATGCGTTCGGTACCGACGGGTTCGACGGCGTCGATGGGGAGAACAGAGATGGCGGGCGGAAGAGAACAACCAAGTCGCAGAGTGGCTCCGGGTCGAGGGGAGGAGAATCTGGCTCAGGTCCCGGTTCAAGCTCTGACTCCAAGGCCGGGTCTGCAGTGGACTCAGCCTGATTCGTTCGCACGATTATGACCTTTATGATTACATGCCTTTACAAATGTGTGGGGAGGAGAAAAGCACCTCGTCAGATTGTTTCTCGGCGTGGTGAGCGGCTACTGCGGTTCTTGTTTGATTGGATACTCTCCTTTACTCTCCTTGTTTTCTGGGAACACTTCCACGAGAACCAGAGGTTCACAGGACTCAACCCTCCTTAATCATTGTGGAGGCTGGAAAGTGATGAGCCGAATAGTCTCTATACACACCTTTGATCAATATTTCGTATGTAACTAATGACTTCGATATCTTTTGGTGATCAGCAGTAATTAAAATGTACCTCTTCATCGGACGCAAATACTCCGAACCGAGAACCACTGCACGTGCCTTCGCGTTCCGACGCGTTCCAAGTTCAGCCTGATGCAATCATTTCGCCCCTAAATTCGCGACTGCGGCCGGCTTCCTGATTTCCCCAGGTCATATTGAAGGCTGCGCAGTTCAAGTTCGTTGATTGATTTGGAAGGAATCTAGCAGCACGAATGCCTCTACAGGCAAATATGAAACAGTTCATACAGAACCGGGAAGGCAGCAATGCTCAAGCCAGCCTAGCGAAGCGTTCTTTGACACCACAACCCAAAGGCCACGGCGAACGAGGTGGACTCGGAGAGTCTCGAGACGAAGCGGGACGCAAACCAAGAGCGACGAGCCGTGATGGCAAAGGCCTCAGCAAAGCGAAGCGTCAGGAGGCGGCCATGAAGTTGAAGCTCCCAATACCGAATACCATCAACAAGCGGCAATCAGATCATCCATATGTCTCTGAGCAGGATGTGGCCGAGGTTGCATCCGCCATTGCGCAGAATCGATCTTCCCGCACGGTGCCTAATATGCAGGCAGCTCGCCAGGTGAGAGCCGGCCATATGAATTGAAATGATTCTGTTTCTTGCAGCTCACTTCTGAAAAGCCTGGTGTTGTATCGGCCTTTGATGACACGCAAAGCATCCATTTTGACGACTCGACAAGCATAGCAGAAGACCACCAAGATGCGTCAATGATCCCGCATTTCCATGCCCGCAATTCACCCGCTCCTCTCAGGTCCAGCACTATGCAGCAGCCGCCGCCTCGACGCCACGAAGAACATCCACCTCCTGGGCCTGTCATTCTTGACGAACGCGAGGCCTTCCCCGGCGACTGGCGGGCGGAGGCAGATGCTGAACGACAGAGACATGGAGAGCCCCCTCAATATAACACACGATATCACAATGACACAGGCCATATTGTTGAAGAGTACATGTACCAAGAAGAAGACGAGGGCTACGACCCAGATGGTGACTACGCTGAACCTTCTTGGGAAAACACACCGTCCCGGACCCGAATTGTGCCTGCCGAGTCCAGGACTATCGTGAGCAACTTGAAGAAGAGCAACAATGTCAAGAGTGCTGCTGTCCGGCACGCCCTTCAGGAAGAACCACTCAGCCCTCCTCTGCCCGTCAAGCGGAACCCTTTGACTGAAATCACCAGCCATAACGACAGTGTCGAGCCTCATCCACTCCATCACAACAATGTCAACCGGTTCAAGATCGGAGGCAAGATCCCTTCTTCTGAGGAAACCGGTGGTGCTGGTGGACACATGGGCAATCTGCCCAAAGAACCTCTTGCTCCTACCACTACATCATCCCTCCCTGTAGCCAGCACATCCAACATACCCCAGCCGGCATTTTCTTCCAAAGTGTCATCATACCACGAATCATCATCATCTGAAGAAGACCAAGCGGCGGAGGAGCCGCCAGAGCCCAGTGTCAACACAGACAACGTCGCGCCATTGTCATCCAATGCCGCCGCAGCGCTCAAACGACCTTATCCATACCAAGAGCACGAACTGGACTTCAGCCCTGAGATTCTTAGTCAAAAAACCATCGCCGAACTCGACGCCATCCCCTTCACGACAGACCCATCAGCGCCTCCGCCCGAATCTGCTCTCGACGCAAACGGCAACCCGATGACTCTCTCGGCCAAACTGACGAACTTAAACAAGATGCGACCCGAGGCCCAGCGGCAACTGTTTAGATCTCAAACGGACGATGAGCGCGAACAGACAGCCGCCTGGTTTCTCGACAAGTTCCAACAGGACATGCAGAAATTGATGGCTGTGAGGCTAGAGCGCAGAAAAATAGCCCTCCGCTTCGAACTCGAGGTCAAGAAGCGTGAAAGGAGAGTTCAGGTCAAGAAGAACGATGTTGATCGTGACTTGGAGGGACTCAGAAAGGGTGGTGTCGAGTTGATTAGTGGCAGGCATACACCTGCTAAATGAAGGTCTTCAGTTGCGACAGGACTACATTACCGTCGAGCGGAGACCATTTGGGAGGTGCCGTCCAAGACCAAACGTGTCATGATGCTACGAAAAGAAAAAGTTTGCCTGTTTATTATTCAAAGATACCCCGATATAGTAATTATTACTTTGTACTTTGCCATTGAGGAAGTTTTAGTTGACCCGAGAAAGGGCGAAGGCTATCCAGCGGATCTTTTAGAAGACACTCAGAATCAAGTGTCGTCTACTAGTCGTGACGGATGCGCCGCAAGGCTCCCAGGAAAAGGCGAAAAAGGAGGCTGTAAAGAGCACAAAATCGAAATTCTGTTATTGCGCTCTATTAGGCGCATTGCGACTCTATCCATCCTGCTGTACTTGTAACATTATTTTAGTTCTCTTGTGACGTATGGCCAGCCGGATGAGGCGACACAAGGATGGTCGCAAGGAGAGTCTGTTCCTATGGATCTAGGTTCGCACCGGATAGGGCTCTGTAAAATGTTCTGCCACTGCCCAGAATGTCTGTCTCGGTCACATTAGACGTGCTCTCTCTGCCCATTGGTGGGACTTGGCTTTGCTGAGGCTTCTTCTGCATGTTCCGCACCGTACCGGCGAGCACCAGTTGAACCCGGTTGCAAGTGCTTCGGTGCCTGCAGGTATGGGGCATGCATATACTAGGGCGCTCGGGCGAAAAGGCGTTCATGATAGAGGACGGCGGTTTCCCATCAAAGGCCAAGTCGCCTGAGCCGTAGAATCTATCATGTTTTCCAGAGAATTTCCAGCAGTGTCTTCGGCTCACACTCTACCATCTTCACTTGTTGTTGTGGAGGCCTCAGCCTCACCGTTCTCTGGCTTTGCATCCTCTTGAGCACGGTGGACAAGCCTGCCCAGCACTCTAGCCAGACGCTGATAGTCCGCGAGCAGCTCGTCCAACTCACCAATCTTCAGCTCTTTTGCATCTGTAAGTTGCATGAAGCGTGATATAGGCGGTGTGGCTTTAATACTGGGTAGTTCGGAAGCATCAGGGGTGCGTAACGGGACAGCTTGGGCCTCGTCTGTGCCCGACTCGCTGCTTTTTCCAGTTTCCACCAGCTCCTGATCCTGGCTTGTTAGGTTTGTTGAAGCCTCTGGCGTTGGCGTCGTCGCGGGAGGGGATGCGGACGCGGTCACCCGGCTCCCAAAGCGCCCAAATGCACCGCCGAGTGCAGAGCCTAAATGACTTATCGGGTTGATGCTGTTGCCGAAATTCTTAACAGACTCAAGAGGATTACTGCTTGTCGGCTGAGTTGCTGAAGGGGCTGACTTAGCTGTGCCGGTCGTCGTAGACCCATCGTTCAGCGGAGAAGCCGCATTTCCTGAGGTAAAGGTCACCTTTCGCACGCTTCCACTTCCACTGCTTTTGACACTGTCTACACTTCGCTCACGCACGGCTGCTTTGCGGCCGCCGAGCAGACTCAGGATCTTGTCCTCGGTCTTGGTCAAATTGGATGGAATTGGGGTATGATGGCCATCCTGGATTGAGCTCGACTCGCTAAAGGCGTGGTCGTCTTCTTCGGGCGTGAGTGGTCGACTAACCAACTGTCTAGCTTCGTCCAATGTTTTCGGGACTATCACTTCAGCGTTGGGGCCCTCAGTACCCCGCTCCTTCAACTTGCCCATCAGGAACTTAAAACTGTTGTCCAGGGTGCTCGAGATGTTCTTGAATCCTTCTTCCGCCGTGGAGCGCATGGCTTCGTTAGCGTTACTTATGGGCTGCAACAAATCAGAAAAGGTTCGTTGATGGCGGGTTGCAGGCACATATGAGGCCTTCTCTGGTAAGGGTTTCAGTATTGATGTTGCCGGGCTAACTTCCACGGTTGTCCCCGGAACATTGGATATTGAGGTAGCTGTTGGTGGTGTCGAAGGGGCCGGGGTAGGACCTGGAAGCGTAGGGAAGGCCTCGAGTGTTCTTCCGCTTTCCTCTGTAGGCTGGGTTGCAGCCTTTTTCGGCCCCTCTGGAGATTCATCTGCCCTGAGGCTTGCCAGGTCGACATTTTCCAAAAAGCTAACAGCCGCCTCCAAGTTTGTCAAACAGTATGCTGCTTCGCCGTCGATCTTGGCCGCCGCTCGGAAGCGCTGGATAAAGAATAGGTTACTTATGATGTTGATTCCCTCGAAAGGAGTCGTGATCAGAGTATAAATCAACGTAGGTAGAATCTCGTCCGCGGAGGACGAGGATGGATGAATCGAAGAGAGAGTGTCGACAATGGCCTTGTGGGCAGCAGTCAGATGCTGCAATTTCCCCAGCGGATAGTGTTCTTCGTTCATCTTCGCGAGGCCTTCACTTGCGGGTAGGAGTGAGGCCTGCACATCTTCAGGGGTCTTTTCGATATCGGAACTCCATTCAATTCCTAGATCTTTCAAGCCAATTCCGACTAGCGATAAAGCGCCCGTCTTTGACCTCAATTTCTCATCTCGCACCTCATCCAAGGTGCTTTTGTGTCTCCATATCTTGTCGTATATCCTCTCGCAGACACGTTTCTCGACGGCTTCCTCCAACAGAATCCTCTTATGTTCGAGCATCCTCCTCTGTTTTCGTCTCTCGGTCACTTCCGAGGCCGTCAACATTTGCTGAAAGCCTCCAGGGTTGTTCGGAGGTGCTAGTGAATCGCTGGAGGATGTGCTTTTCAAGGTCTTGGACCTAGACGAGGCCTTTGAGGGCGCTGGCGAAGGATCCCGATTCAGCCGGGATCCGAGAGTCGAGATGTGAATTGAGATGGCCCCGGAGGCCTTAGCATAGAACTCTTGAAACAGCTCCGAAAGCTGGTCAATGGAAGGTGGTTCATTATATACTTTGGCACCTAGGGACTCGACGAATCTGTCCGACAGGCTTGCCAATTCGACGGGAAGCTCGTCGAGCCGGTCTGGTAGGGATGGTGACCGACCCAGATCCGGAGAAAGCACTTCATTCTCTTCGCCGGGCGGTGTGTCAAATACGTCTTCTTTCTCATTTTTTGATTTTGTGGGAGATTTCAGAGAGGGAATGGATTGGATCGTGCTGGCTCTGCTTCGTCCTAACGAGGGTGATGCATTGTCTGGTTCGTAACGTATGAAGGATCGTGTGGATATAGCTGGTGGTCTCGCTTTGATGGACCCGGCGGAGACAGTCCTCGACATTGTGTATGTATGTTATTACTGACAATCAGTCAAGAGTGGCTGTGGGTGTGCTATAATGGAGAGACAGGAGTGAGCATTCGAAACGGAAGCGGAGGAGCAGCCAGATCCGTGCGTCCAACATGGTATGACTATCATCACTGCAGCCTTTGCAGGCAGTCGTGTATCACCGAGACATGTGTACCACCCCCTAAACGAGTGACTATGGTACCTGACCGACGCGTCTGCTGAACAATGGATGGTTGCTAGACGAAGTGATTGTGTACGCAGGGCATGTGATGGGATTTGTTGGTGGAGACCACGTCGTCGTTGGACTGCACCTGGATGACGGGTGGTTGCCACCTCCACTGCCCCAGGCATCACCGTCATTCCGATCCTCACACCTCTTTATCGGTCTCCCTCCTAACGACATTGCATTCCCTTCTTGCATGTTCGTTGACCCATTCAATGACAATAGCTACCAATATGAAGGTCCGAAAACCGCGAGATAGATTCTGTGCCTCGAGTGGGAGAGTCACCGCCGGCCTCCTGCTATCCTTCCTCGCCCTTGGAAATCCCAGTGCTGCCGGCAGCGCCCCCGCCGCCATCGATCCTTGGAATCCTCTACCCGTACCCCGACAAAACAGTCACGACTTTACTCTGAGACACATCTTTCACCGAGGAACGTATCGAGACCCCGAATTACATAAACGCTATGATTTTCGACCACAGGCTCCCGTCTTGGTGACGACCGACGATGAATCGCTTGCATCCATCGAGGCCCCGCCTCACTTCCAGGCTCGTTCGCAGCCAGAGCAGATTGAAAGATTGGTTGATAGGCAGCCAAATCGCATCGAAGAACACCTAAGGCATGCTCGACTTTCGGGAACGCCAGCAGTGCTGGGCGCATCGGAATGGACAATGGACGAAGTCAAGGGTCCCAACATCTCGGACAAAGACACCGTCCTCAACCTTGCCATCATGGCAGCCGATGCGTATGCTCCTGTCCCCGGCGAGGGAGACTGGCAAGACGTGTCGCAAGGATATAATCGGTCAAAGGGATTTGGCTGGGACGGGGATGGCCTGAGAGGTCACATTTTCGCTGATGAAGGCAATGAAACTGTGGTAATCAGTTTGAAGGGAACGTCTCCTGCCGTGTTCGACGGAGATGGAACAACCACAAGTGACAAGCTCAACGATAACCTCTTTTTCAGCTGCTGTTGTGCGCAGGGAGGCCAGTATTTCTGGCGGCAAGTTTGTGACTGTTACAGCAGCACCTACACGTGCAACCAAACGTGCCTCGTCAAGGCGTTGCGGCAGGAAAATCGATACTACCGAGCCGCCATTGATCTCTACACCAATGTCACTGAACTATACCCCGACTCGAATGTCTGGCTCGTTGGCCATTCCCTCGGCGGGGCGGTGACCAGTCTGCTCGGCCTCACTTTTGGACTCCCGACTGTGACATTCGAAGCACCTGGCGAGGACCTCGCAGCCAAACGTCTTGGTCTGCCTGCGCCTCCTTCCTCAGATCCTCATCGGCCGCGTACCAAATATACTGGAGCTTATCACTTCGGAAACACGGCCGATCCTGTGTTCATGGGTACTTGCAACGGACCCACGGCTACCTGCACGCTAGGAGGCTACGCCATGGAATCTCAATGCCACACGGGAAAGCAATGCGTCTATGATACGGTGGCAGATTACGGCTGGCGTGTAGGAATTGGCAACCACAAGATTCGCAGTGTCATTGAAAACGTGCTCAAAGTATATCCAACCGTGCCCGAGTGTGCCCCTGATGATGAATGTGTCGATTGCTACAACTGGAAATTCTTTGAGAGCAACGGATCAGACACGACGACTACCGCAATTACCAGCACTAGCACCTCGTCCACGCGCACACGGACAACGACTTGCAAGACGCCGGGCTGGTGGGGATGTTTGGACGAGACTTCAACCACAGGCACAACCACTTCCCCTGTGGTTACGACCACCTACACCACCACCAGCTGTATCACTCCAGGCTGGTTTGGATGCAAGGAGTCGGTTAACGTCACCGTCACTACCACCACGGAGGCACCCACGAGTACCTCCTCATCCTCCCCCGCTACCGTCACACCGTCGTCCTCGGCGTGTGAGCATCCAGGCTGGTTTGGCTGTCGTGATCCTACTACTACTGGGACTGCATATCCGTCTCCGACATCCTCGCAAACCAGTGCGAGAAAGACCGCGGAGCCGCATACGTGTGAAACTCCTGGATTGTTTTTCGGCTGCCGTGATGATCACCGCTGGCATTCGCAAACTGAATCTCCAATCACACGGTCACCCAGCCTTAGCACCACTAGTGCCTTGCCAAGCAGCACCCAGGTCGACGGTGGCGGTAGAAGACACAGGAAGTGCAAGCACCGTGCTTTCTTTGGGCTGATCTGTCTGGACAGCTCTGAGGATGTGGACTTCCAGGCGGAGCCGGAGGAATTGTGAACATGAGAGATACATACGGATGAGTTACGAAACAATGGGTACATGAGTGCATATAAGCGAAATGCAGCGGGCTAACGAGTGGGATCTGGGGGTTCAGAGGATTCGGAGCATTGGATTGCGGTTTGTTTTCATTTCAACTACTAAGGACATATGGTATCCTGTCTGGGGCGTTTTGGATTCTCCGGCGCAATGGGGTTCAGGAACGCAGTGGTAGGGTGGGTTGGCATCTCGGTCTATTTACATGTACTGAGGTAGTCGACGAAGTTGATAACTCAAACATGATACGATCAGCTTCTTTGGATTGTACTTGGAAAGATCGCAACTAGTAGATCAAACACTCCATGTGAAGATAGCGTTTTGAGCATGATTACAAAGAAAATACAACAGGAGATGGTGCCCGACCTAAAGAGCAGACCAAGCATTGGCAATGCAACCAAGTACTAGTATCACATCATCCCCGCCGTTTCAGGTGATTTTGACATCGAACATCAAGTTGAACACCATGCCTCACAATCACAAGCCCAGAGGATTATCTCCGTCCTGTTTCTTGCCCCCGATCGAGCCGATGGAATCAGTCCCGCTTTTGGCAGTGTCGCCCACGGCCTTGGTCGTGTTTCCGAGCTGTTGTTCAGAATCGATTATCAGTTTGCTGGAGTTCCAAGTGCAGAATAGCACAGGTTGGGTTGTGTGAGAATACGAATGGGTCAGGGTGCTTACACCTTCAGTGGCACCGCCGACGGTCTTGCCTACGCCTGAGCCCACGCCCGAGACGGTGTTGCCGACGGTTTCCTGCGCGGATCGCATCAGCATTGGGTCTCAAGAGGGAGAAAAGGGAGAAGAAGGGGAGGGAAGCGAGAGAGAGAGGGGGAGAAACACACAGTCAAGCCTCCGACAGTGTTGCCGACGGTGTCGGTCAGTCCGGTGAGGATGCCGCCGGGACCTGTGTAGAGGGTCAGTCAGTCGGTCAATAAATCGTGTCGGCGACGATGATCATCAACGTCGCTCTCAGCATATTATGGTCCCGAGGCCCGGGTGGGAAGGTGGGTTTGTCAAGCAAGCAGAAACTGGGCATTCTGGTCTCGCATGCTGTTGTTGCGAAGGGAAGGGAGCGTAGAATTGTTGATCCAAAAACATGCAGCACTGCAGTCTCCCGGGAACGGTTCGACAGACTCACCACCTTGTTTTTTCTGTTGTTCCTCAGCCATGATGATTGATTTCGACTAGTTCCCGTTAGAGTAGTATGTGCCTTGTTCGGGTAGATCACAGTTGTGTTGGATCGTCACACCAAGTCGGTTGGTCTTGTCAGTCAGTCAATAGAAAGAATGTCAAGGTCCTCTTGCGGCCAGTATTTAGAGACTCAAGTCTATTTGTACCCTACAATACTCTATAGCTAGTTCCACAGGTGCAGTACACTGCAGCGGGGATGCAAAACCATGGAATCATCATCATTCACGCCGCCCGCGCTGTGGCTTGACGTCAACACCAAAACACCGCATTACATGCCGTGCCGCTGATGCTGACCCCTCAGCTTCATCATACTGCGGCAGATGTTGGATGGAGTCAAGAGCTTGAAGGACCAAGAGATGGCCGGGGAAGACTGGGACTGGCATCGGGCCTCACTGAGTCGCAAGGAAGAACCTGGAATTCGTGGGTCACGGCCACAGTGGCTTACGAAGAGTCGTAAAGCGAGTGGCTGCAGATGGGATCAGCGTCCGGGATCCTCCCTGCCCAGATGGGTGGCTAGCGGCAGTCTGGATCATCACATCTTAAACGATCCGAGTCCGCTGACAAGGCGTGAGCAAGGTGTGAAACTGCAGTGGTCCGTTCAAACCGTCGTCGACATATCAATCCATAACGTTGATCTACAGTTGGCTGCTGCGGTCCTGGTGCAAAGGACAACAAGAGCCTGATCCTGGCACAAGTGACGTGGTGATCTAGCGCACTATCATGACCACTGGACCTCAGGTTTGCTGTCGAACTGCTCACAACAGAGTTCACTGTGGTAATAACAGTATCTCGACATGTAGCATGGCAAGTGAAATGCCCATCCAAGTCAACTGACGAGAACTCCGAGTCTATCCCCCCGTGACTATCCCAGACTCATGGCCACATCTTCCTGCACGCTAAACGGCCGATGGCCATGAGTCGCAGTGTCATGCCAATGGTCAACCACATCGTCTTCCGGTCCGTCACGGCTCCGATCACTTCGAGCGCTGAATCGTCCTGTGTTCTTGCCGCTGCTGCTCTTACTGTCGCTGCGCTCTCGCCTCGAAGAACTGGAGAACCATCCGGCGCTCTTCTTCGTAGCTGTCGATTTAGCAAGGCTCGTTGCATCGCTGTCCTTGGTCTTTTCTTCCTCTGGTGCAATACCAGTTGTTGGATCTGCAGTACCTGTAGGTGCATCGGTTGTCGGCGCACGACTCGTGTTCTTCAAACCACCTAGCCCTTGGGCAAACTCCTTCGCCTTCCTTACTTTCTCCTCCTCTGGATCCGACGATGGGTGCACCGGTGTCCCACTGCGACTATTCTCTGTGCTGGATGTGATTTCCACCAGTTCGGCATCCCTACACCATTTCCGTCGCCTGGTATATCTGCCCCATCCGTCCTCGGCCCTCCCGTCTTCCCATTTGTTGTCGTAGTATATCCACCCGCCGCCGTCATCCGCCGCGTCTTTACCAGAATTGTTGGCCGATCCTGTCTTGTTCTGACTCGCGGTCCGCTTGTGTTGACTTGCACTTCCGTGCTCTATTCGCCATTCGGAACCTTCCACCCACCTCCATCGAGAGTGGCCTCCTTCCACTTCTGGCAACTCAAACTCGTCTTTAGACGGTGCGGGGTTCAAATGCTCATCGGTCCACGGCGCCCGCTCGTAAGAGAAAAGAGATGTGGTCCAGCCAAGACCAATCCAACGTCGTTGGTTCTCATATAGTATAAAGGTGAATCGAACTCCTGAAGAGTCTGGTTTCCTCTTGGTAGCGACCTCGGAGGCGAGTCCCGCTTGTGACTTTGATCGAGCGCTTCGACCTGATGGCTTGGTTTGTAGAGCAGACGAGCCTTCAAAATCCAGACCTGTGATAAATGCTGCTGTTTTGCGCAGGAAAACAGAGCGCCAAAGGATCACACGCGATACTCGCGCGGGCTTGGAGTGCCACGTCAGGATTATCGTACCAAAAGTGAGTATGATGCGGCGGACTGTCAGGACGTAAAAGGGAGGAAGCGTCAAGATGATCCACAAGGGTGTTATAAGCAGTACACGAATGAAAAGGGTGGTCAGGGCTGGTCGAGTAGTGGCAGAGGTAGGGGTCGTCTGTGTTGAGAGAAAATCCGTCAGGTTGAGGAACGGCTCTAGCAAGATATTGCAGCGCGTGGTGAATTCTTGTAGGGTATCAACAATGTCATCCAGAGTCTTATGCTGAGACAAGGCCTCGGAACTTTGCCTCTTGTGTGTTTGCCTGTCTCCAGTTCTGCTGGTGGATGATAGAGGCGAGTACCGTCTCCAGTACATGGCCAAGATGAGACCGACTACCACAATGATAGGACTTGCGAAGAGAATGATTTCCCTGCCGTAGAGAGTGACCGCCCAGAATGCGGCTACCAGCAGGTATGATTCCCAGGGATCTGGAGTGCTCCATGACAATAGTCCAGCAAGTTTGTTCAATGGCAGCAAGAAGGGATGTGAATGGGCCAACGCTCGTGTGATCTGCGGCGGCGTTGCGACCAACAGAGGAGATTTCTTGTGTACTATGATTGTCGACCGTTGCTTCGATGTCGCGGAATAACCGGACGTGGAGGAGGGTGAGAACGCTGCATAGGTAGGAGGATTTGGGTCCCAGGCCTGCTGGGAGCTGGAGGGATCAGTCGACGACGCAGAAGGGACTGGTCTGGACATTGATGAGATCCAAGGTGTTTCTAGAGCAAAGTGATAGTCAGTTTCATCACCTGGGCTTAATGAAGGGTGTGGTATGCACCAAATGCTGCCATGCAAAGGATAAGGGCTCATCTACAATGTTGTAGAGGGCCGAAAGGCAAGTGGCGCGTCACACCGTCTAGGCAAACCGCCGATGCCTAGTAGTGCTGGAGTTTGGCAGGACAACGGGACAAAATCCTACAAGTCTTGGTGTAGACATTGTCCACAGTCGAGTAACAACCCATCTGGCCTTCTTGAAGCGGTGGATGGACGATGAGCCGACGAGGCATGTGCACGCTCCGACTCCCAGGCAGACGGTTGAGTCCGGCCACTCGCCCAGTCAATCGACGTCAGCAACCGAGATGGCAAAGGAACACTGCCTCACGTGATTCTAGGCTGTTCTCCAAAGCAATCAATTATTATTCGGGGAAATTTGGTGGAACTGCATCGTGCAGCAGAGAGCATCTTGCTATCCAAAAGATTTCTTTCCCGCCATCTATCAACGGCAACGTGTCGCACAGTTATTTGTCGCCCATAGTCGCTCTTACTGGCATCGCGGTGTTCACAGGAGTAAATGGTGAGTTACTGCATTGCCATTTTGTGCCAGTCATCCCGATGTTTCAATGTCGCTAACTCTCGCAGGCGCATCGAATTATAACCCAGATCGTCCTCACGGGCGGTCGTGTATTCGGCAAAGCTTTCGCAGAAGCATATAAACAAGCTCAAGCATCCTCTCAATATGCAAAGGCGGCTGCAAAGAGCGACCCCGGCGCCGTCAATACCGCCGCTGCTTCCGGCATGACCCTGGACGAAGCCTGCAAAATCCTCAACGTCAAGCCTCCGCAAGGTGGCGTCGCCAATATGGAACAAGTTATGGAACGATTTAAGAAGCTTTACGACCTCAACGAACCCAAAAAGGGTGGCGGCGGATCATTTTACCTTCAGAGCAAGATTCTTCGCGCGCGGGAACGGATAGAAATGGAAGCCAGGGCTGCCGAGCGAAAAGCAGCTCTAGAAAAGGAAATCAAAGAAGGTTGGAAGCCCAAGATGTACAGAGATTGATCTTCTGTGCTAACCCGTCTGCCAAAGGACGGTGACCCGGCTGATGGCCCACGGGCATGGACGGATCTCCTACAACCCTCGAACCCTTCTCCATTCCGATTGTCGATATTTCATGCATAGCGGACGGCGTTGGGGTGTAACTATCGCATTGCGGACTGTACAATAAAAGCTGGAGCGATGTGTCGGAATTTCTGGGCGAGCCGATGGCTTGGAATACTAGCGGATGCGTTGAGCCTAAGCAAACTCGGAATTGGACGGAGAGATTAGCAGAGGACAGCGGACAATCTGCATGGATAGATGTTTGGTTGTCCTTGAAAAGCAAATGGACGCAAGAGAAGCCGATACAGTATGGAGAGACATCGATATAAGCCTCTCCACTCAGAATCAAGAGCCACGGAAAAGAGAAAATGTCTCTGGGCAGTGACGGACCAAGGGAATGTCCCTGGGCTTAATTGGAACGCATCCTACCTGCCAGTCCAGCCATGAGATGGGCGTCGCAGACCTGGCAACTCTATAGCGAAGAATTGCTCTCTTGCTTGCCTACAACGACCATACTTTGATGCGTCAAAGGACGAGGCCAGAAGATGTTTGTTGTGGCAGTGGCTGTTTCACTTGTTCCGTAGTACGATTGCCACACGCATAACTCTGGATTAGGTCGAAAGATGTATAGGAGAATTAACATTGGGCGATTGGAAGTACTGTAATGTATCTCGAGTGCATGAAATACCTAGTAGCGTCAGGTTGATTACGTGACGATGCAGTGGGAGAAGCAGGGTCCTTGGGGCCATCTGGACGTATCATGGATCTCAGTGGCGTTGTGCTTGATTCTGCCTCGCCATCGCGGTCAAGGCTGCGTTATCGCGTCGCTAGTATCTTTTTGTGCAACGGCAGGCCTCACATGGCAAACGGACCGCAGCTCTATCTCGACTCGTTCTTCGGTTCGTTCTCTGATTCAGCAGCGACCCGTTCGATCGACGAGCCAGATGGACGCTCTCATCCATGCTCGCATCAGCTCCCCAAAAGAGACGCTTCTAGGCGCGGCAATCGGTCTCCTTCTTGTCCCTAGCTTGCGCCTCTAGCATCCGTAAGACGCTCGTCCGTTGGCTTCAGCGCAGGTACCACGCCCCACCAGAATCTCGCAATTCCGCCCAGCGATTCGGATGGCCAGAGTCTAGTCAGATCCGAGTTCGCTGGAGAAAAAAAGACCGCGCCACAGGGAACAATGGCAGATGCATAGCACAGCATATTTACTGGCGTTGACCGCTCCTAGAAACAGTGGAATAAATAAAACATCCTCAATCCTCCCCGTCTGTCCTTTTCACTTGTTTGTTCATTCTTGCCTCTCCTTGCCCTCAGACGACACAGGTTGTTCTTGCTGGGGCCGACCGTGACAATGCCCAGACCGACAGCGCCGCTGTCTGACTCACTCCCTCCCCTGATTTTTGGTACCGCCACTTTCAATTACCAGGTATTAGTGACCATCCAACAGAGAAAGAGCCCCCGCTGACCCTCATCTCAAGTATAACGTCGATCCTTATGCCCTGAGCACCACATCTCTTGTTCAGAAGGCACTTTCGCAGGGCGTTCGTGCCTTTGACACATCGCCTTATTATGGGCCCGCCGAAGAGATTCTCGGATCAGCATTGGACTCGGAGATAGTGAGAAGTCATTATCCACGAGACCAGTATTTCCTTCTCACCAAAGTTGGTCGAGTCGCCTCCGACAGCTTCGACTATTCTCCTGCATGGGTTAGAGAGAGTGTCCGGCGGAGCTGCAAGCGTCTGAAAACCGACTATCTCGATGTTGTCTACTGCCATGACTGCGAGTTCGTTTCGCCGCAGGAGGTTTTAACCGCCGTTCGTGAGCTGCGCCGCATTCGAGACGGAGAAGGGACGCTCAGATATGTTGGCATCTCCGGTTACCCCGTCCATGTTCTGTGCGAATTGGCCGAAATGATCCTTCAGGAGACCGGGGAACCCATTGATGTCGTCCAGTCGTATGCCAACTTCACACTTCAGAATACCAGGCTGCTCTCGGATGGTCTTCAGCGTCTCGTATCTGCTGGTGTGGATATTGTGACTAATGCCAGTCCTTTGGGAATGGGCTTGTTAAGGAGGAATGGAACTCCAGTTGGTGCCATGGGCAATTGGCATCCCGCGCCCGATGCTCTGCGACAAGCCTGCATTGACGCCGGCAAATGGGCGGACAGCCAGGGCGAGAAACTGGAAGTAGTGGCGGTGCGCTTTGCTCTTGAGAATTGGCTGCGGGAGGGTTCCAAGGTAGGGGCATTGGGCAGTCCGCTGGGTGATGATGATGCCACTTACGGTCGTGCCCTCAATCTTCCTCGAGAGAGGCTCGGGGTATCCGTGATGGGCGTGAGTAATATGGAAGAACTAGACGAGACATTGCGAGTGTGGAGGAGCGTGCTTGACGGTTTGGCTGATGACCTCGACGCTGAGCCGGGCACCATTACTCCGTCGGACGCCATCACCGACCATGAATGGTCTCTACTGCGCCGTCAGACCATTCGTGTCCTTGCGAAGGGTATCCGAGAAGTCATCGGACCGCAGTGGGTGGACTATGCATGGCCTTCTCCGGACCCCGGATTTGTGAACAAGTTGCCGGCTCCTGTCACGACGGCGGAGCCTTCTGTCGAGGCTTCTACTGCGTCACCGGAGGCCGCCATGCTCACACCGCCTTCGGATGCTGATGACAACGGGAAGCCTACGGATGTGCCTTCATTAACTTCTATGTCTTGATGGTCGCCAAGGCTGGGGATACTGCCGGTTCTTCATTCACCTACGTGTTGTACCTTGAGCGTGTTGTCTTCTTTGACTTCTGGAAACTTAGCAGCATCTCCGCGTCATCTACAATCGTATGGCCGCGATCAGGCCCTGCATGAATCAAAATGGCCAACATTCCGTCCACTGTCTATCGTGACCTTCTCACAAGCGGCAAGTTTTCAGACCTCATCATCGATTGTCAAGGATTCGCGTTCAATGTCCACCGCACCGTGGTCTGCTCGCAGTCTCCGATGTTAGACGCCGCCTGCAGCGGGCAGTTCGAGGTAAAGCTCACAGCGTCACCATCGGGTACAAAGACCAACAAGGGATATGCAGGAGGCATCCAGTGGCCGGATCAAATTCCCAGAGCTGCATCCCGCTATCATAGCGAGAGCCATTCTCTTCATGTACACTGGGGACTACGATGAAGTCTCCCTTCCCGAATTCTATATGAAGATGTCTGGATCTGAGGACTATGACCGCTACAAAGACTTTATCTTCGACAGGATCAAAATGATCGATAATCTAGGCTTGCGGCATCCCCCCAAAATCAACGCCCTGCTGTACGCCTGTGCGGATATGCTTGGTATACCAGGCTTGAAGACAGAGGCTTCAGCGCGGTTCATGAAAGATGCTGAAACTGCCTGCGACTACGATGGGTTCGACGAACCATTACGGCTACTTTACGAGAATACGCCACTTGATGATCGTGGATTGCGCTTCCAGGCTACTTGCCTTTGCGTGACGAGCCATGATGCCCTTGCCATACGGCCCAAGACGCTGCAAGTCCTGCAGCAACACGAGCCAAATGTGTGGAGTGTTTCGGTCGAGATGCTGAAACGATGGAAGGTTCTTGGACCATCCTTCTGGCGAAAAGCAAATAGCGATGAGGAGACCGAATGAGCTGGATGGAAGAAGCAAGACACGAGAAATGGCCGACGACGCCCGAATTATAGGGCTGACGCGAGAGTGAATGAACGACCTTTTTCCGTGCTCTTTCGCGCACTGCTCAAGCCGCCTGGATCGCGTACATGCTCCTCAATACGTGGAAAGATGTCGCACTACCGTATGTTTCCTTTTGCTGTCTACCGCACGGCCAGCTCACCTGGACACCTCACGTCCTTATTAGTGACTGGGGCTGAGTACAAATCTAGAACGTGTGACTATGGTCGAAATCGGTGGAGGACGCGACCGTGTAGAGATCCATTTTTTCGAGGACTGCTCAATGTTCCTTGTACAATTTTACAGATGTGTGCTCCGTTACCGACACTGACTTGTCGAAAGCAAGTTTTTCTGTCCCTTCCACCGTCCTTATCAAATCTGGTCCTGTATGTCGGTGACTTTCTGCCACGCATTCAGCTTTGCGATCGCAATTGAGCAATACTACCTCTTCAGGGGTTGGTCTTGACATGGAAGATTGAAGATCCAACTTCTTCGCTTCAACACATCTCAAAGTGATGCAAACCACCTAGGTGCTACGGAGCCCCAGGACCTCTGTATAGAAGGCCTATATCGATGATATTCCCTTCGTACGTACATCCTACGTGCCACCCCAATTCAAGAGACGGAGATGCTAGTCGTCTGCTCTTGAGGGTCATATCAAGCCCTAATATATTCTTGTCTGTTACGACCAAGGCTATGCAATCTTGCGACCGCTTTCGCAAGTATTCCAATTTTCATTCATAACGTGGACGACAGCCATGGCGGAAAGAATAGGGATGGGACGGAATACAGTACTAGGACATGGTGGTATGCATACGCAAGCGACTTTGGTGAAAGTGAAGACCGGTTCAATTTAAAGTATCAATGCCATGCCACGCATCGCCTCGCTGAAAAAGGGGGTATATCTATCCGCATCCATGTACTAGTAATCCAATCCGAGTCCAACAACGCTTTGCTTTCAAACTCCACCGGGAATAAAATTTCCACAGCTCGTTGCAGTGACTGCTCGTGTTTGTTGACGAGCTTTGCTTGCTTGCTTGCTTGCGTGTCTGCTTTGCGCCCTGGTTTCTTGTCCTTAACTGCCATCACTTGCAGCGTTGTGAATCTTTTTGTGCTAATCAATAGTAACTACGACACAGCGCTCAACCACGGCATCGACGACGCCCTGGACAGTCCATCTACCGTCACGGACGCGCTTCCAAAGCGAATTCTCTTCGCCAGCAAGATTCCCCACGGCGTCTTCCAGACCTTTAACGCCAACCATGCCTTCGCGCTCGCGCCACAGGCGTTCGGCCTCCTCACCAGCACGCAGGACTTGCAAGTCTTCATCCTCGGCCTGGTACAAGTCGCATTTGTCGCACTCGGTACATTTCATGCCCGGCAGCGGACGGAAATGTTCGCAGAAATGGCGGTATCCTTCACCTTCGAAACCTCCGCCAGCGGCTCCACCCGCGCCACCGCCGCCAGCTTTGCCAATGTTCTTTCGGCACAGGTAGCACATGCTATACCCGCAGACGCAGGTAAGTTTGTTGCAACCCGAGGATTTGACGAAGCTGGTTCCGCAGCGCGGACAGGTTCGTTTGACGGCCGCGGTGCGTGCGGCTTCGACGGTCGTGCGCAACGACACGATGAGAGGCTCGTGACAGACGTGGGGGTCGTGCCATGCCTTGAAGCACTTGAGACATGATTTGCGCCCACATCTTGGTCGTTTGCAGACGAAGCGGGTCGTGCGTTTCGAAAGAGCCAGGTGTGCCAACGCAGTGTAGAATAGGGTGGCGAAGTAATTGGGGAATAGGATGATGGGCGGGATCAATAATAAAAGCAAAGCTGGCAGGAGCTCGAGTAAAAGAATGAAAGTGAATGTATCAACGTTGCTCGGTCGGCGCAGGCGCCAGGTCAATGTGCGCGCCGAAGCCGCCGTGTCGCGGTCGTAGATTTGCTCGACCTCGGCGTACGAGCAGAACGGACACCGGAGCAGGGGTAGTCCCGATTGTTGGAGGTTGTGTTCGGCCAGTCTGTCCTCGAAGCGTGTCCACGTCTCAGACCCGGATCTTTCGCGCAAGACTGCCCTGCGCACGAGGTCCTGCGCGATGCGTCCGTCACAGGTATCTGTAGCAGACGCCGCAGCCAAACATTTCAGAGTGCCGTGTTCGACGTCAACCGACTTCGCCCAGCCTTGCCCGAAGATGGCTTCATGGACCGTTCGCCGCACGCATTCTAGACAAATGGTGTGTTCGGACTGTGTGCACATAGCGGCATCTTCGAACGCGACCTCGTTGTAGCAGACCTGACACTCGAAAAGGGCCCCTGCTTCTTCGGCTTCGCGCTGGTTGAGTGCCTGCGCCAGTTCCAAGTCGTCCGTCTCATGGCCTTTGGGCCTTCCCTGAACAACGTGTTGCTTAAACAACGCCGCCAGTTCTTTATCAAGTTCTTCGCTCCCCGATGCGAGCAACTTTGGATGCTGCGGGTCGGCTCTTGTCCTATCCAGTAGTGAAGGGGGCACCGAATCCTGTCCGCCTTTCCTCCTGAATATACTCGTAAACGTCACTTTCCATGATTTACTCGCCAGACCCTGCAAGATCGGTCGTGCATCGGTGTACGAGAAATTCACTTCCGCCAGTACTGCCTCGACCGCACTCCTGCTCAAGCCCGCAAACTCCCGCGAAACAGCCCATTTCACTGCGTCCACATATTGTTTGGTGCGAAACAGTTCATGGGCAGGAATCGGTTCGTCCTGGCCTCTCGGCGGCACGTTCAGCCGCCCTTTGGCCCATTCTGACTTGTACTTGTAGAGTTGTTCCGTACATATTGGCAGTCTGCTGTCTCCGTCGAACCGGAGTAGCAGTTCGCGGAGGACTTCGACCTTCACATCCGGGAAGAATTCGGCGAGGACCAATAAATCCTTGTTGAGCAAGACTGATGCATCTTGTTCTTCTGGTATCTGTGAAACTGTCTCCTTGGAGCCCGCCCGGAACGGGTTTCTGCGTAGCACTTCGGCGAGTGTCGAGCCTGGCGATGTTGGCCGCGTAGTGGTTGTAGAACTGGTAGTAGATGACGACGTTCGATGGCGGCGACTCGTGGTCGGAGATGCGGAAGAGGTTCTGTCAGCGCGTTTGGACGAGCCCGTGTAAAGCCACATCACCTTGATGCCAGGCAGTCCGCATGATCATGGGCTTGATATCAGGCTAAAGGAAAGGAAGAATGAAACGCATCGTAATAACAGTAGGCTGGACACAGCATGTCGCAACCCATGGAGCGCAGGCGTCCCGTTGAAGTTGACTAACAAATGTACTAGTAGGTCGGGGATATATTGCTCACTGCCTTATTACAGGCAACTTAACGTTGCGTTGTAGGTACTATTTTCCGAGGCCGTGTCGCACACGAAATCATCTGCCTGAAATAATTATTTAGCCACCTTGCTCAGGTTGTTTTCACTCATCATCGATCGACTTTTTGCCAATGCAGCAAAAAAGAAATCCTACAACACCGACTGCGGTGGGTGCCAACGACAAAAACAATTCGGGGCCTGTCCGGGATTTGAACCCGGGACCTGTCACATTTCACGGCTTTTTCAACCTGAGGTGGGTGTACCCGAAGCGACAATCATACGACTAGACCAACAGGCCTCACTGAAACTCGCTCGAGTTCCGGAAGCATTTTGCACCAAAATTTGGTGGTGTGGGTTTGTATGCTATGTTATTCTCAGCAAGCACCAAACCTAATCTGGTTGGTATGGAGCCGACCGTGGGAAAAGTGCAGCACGTATCGCTTTCTTCAAGTTACCTCTTCCTAGCATGCGTCAGGATCCTCACAATGGGGTACTATTCCTGACAGCCTCCTATGCCTTACAGTAGGTGCTTTCTTACCATGATCAGCTTCGGACTACAGGTATTCGGCAGATGAAACGGGTCGAAACCGAGATATCTAAATCTATCAGTAGGCACGTTCCGACATGGCATTCTAGCTTCTCGAACAAGCATGTTCGTCCTACTCGGGACTGCTCGGTTCAAACGTCCTGCCGAATGACGGCTTCCTGATAAGATGGGCAACATGATCTCTGCCTCGAGACAAATGCTGCCCTCATGTACCATTCAATGAAGTCAGAAAGTGGCAGGTGATCAAGAGGTTTCTTCCCAAAACCGCAGATGAGACTGCATTTGTTTTCTGCTTGTCTCATCTATTCAGCCTGGAAGTGCTGGCTTAACCATCCAACTACAGCATTCTTTCCCCTATCCATTGACTTCCTCTCTCCTGGCTTCTTCGAGTCTCCTCGGATCAAAAACGCATGCTCGACCCCAGGGAAGAATTGAAAGTCAAATGGCACCTTCAACTTCTGCAACGTTTCGAATGTGTGCTGTTTCAATTCCGGGGTATAGGCCGGGTCCAGAACCGGAGCGAGGATCTGGGCAGGCACGCTGATCTCATCGATATCCTGCTTTGTTAGGAGACTCGGGTGGCCGGCGGCGACAGCGTCTACTAAGGGCGGCTGGTGTTTGCGAGCACCTAGACGGAAGACGGCCCAGCCGCCGTAGCAGAATCCTACGGCGACCAAGTTCTTGAACTGGCTGCGCAGCTCTTTGGCCACCGCGAAGATCTCGGGCTCACGCACCTCGCGGCCATTGCGCTTGGGGAAGCCCTCCAGGTCAGGGATCTCATGGAACCGTTTTTCAGCTAAGGGTTCGAATGGTAGCTCTTCTCCCCCGAAGAAGTCAGGTACGTATACGGTCGCATTGGCCTCGCGGGCATAGTGGTCCGCCAGGAGCCGTGCATTGCGGAACTTCCAACCGAAGAGGTCGGCGATGACTAGGACGCCCGCGTCGGGATTAGAGCCTGTCACGTAGGCATTGAGACCAGCGATCTTGGTTTCCTTGCCGTCAGGGGTCCCTTCCCATTTGAATCCCTGGAGACAGCACGCCGAAACAGACATCGTGGTCGAGCAAGGGGCTGATTTTCTGCAGTTTGGTGGCTGTCGCAAGAGCACAAGTTGAGGATTTGGGTTTGGGTGAAAGGTAGTGATTGGATTTGGCGTACTGCGAGACAGTGTGTTTCCAAGGATGCAGGGGCAGAACGAAACAACACCTAGGAGAAACTTCCTCTTATGATGAATCGATACTCACAGTACCAACAACCTGGCGCCGTCGGTCAGCCGTGGAGGCAAACATCTGCTAAATCGGTCTCCTGATACACGCTTACCTTACCACCGCTCTGGGTGAGTCACTCCGCTACCATCACACCCAAGTGAAACCTGCCCTATCTCCGCATTATCTGCATCGCCATAGTAAATCGGCATGTGAATCTGGATGTCTGACACAGACTACAAGTAATTAGGACGAACGATAATAACCAGCTAGCTGATTGCGCACTACTTGACACCACCTGTCTGATATTGCGGAGTTAAAGAAGGCCATGTTCAAGAGGGGCCCGCCAAAGGTCGGGACTAGAACTTGTTTACGACTGTGTATCAGGTGTAGGTACCTGAAAGAACAGCTCCAAGCCATTGGTCTGAGACACCCCAGCACTGTTCACAGAGAGCATGTGCCTTTATTCGCTGCTGCCACCTTCCGGCATATGCCCGGCTGTGAAGCTAACCTCATACTATGAGAATGAGGGTAGGCACTCAGGTGAATATTAGACGAAGTCGCAGCATACTACCTACTGTACAACATTGTGCAAGCGACTTGCTGGCCGATGCATATGGACAAGTCGGCACCAAGGCCAAAAACCATCTACGAACTGTAGAATAATCCGTCCCTCCCTCGGGCGGCGTTGTTCACCTTGATTTGCCTGACTTCCCGCATTTCTAACGAGAGAAGCGTCTTCTGCTCGCCAATGATGACTAACACGCGATAGCGGAGGTTTGCCCTATTTTGTTGCGGTCGACTCGGAGTCGAAATCCCCTTCCTTCATATCTTCACCGGACACCCGCGGAGGGCAGCAGTTCGGCCACTTTATACCTTGGTAGGTAGGTCTGCTTCGTGCTTCTACGAGTTGGTGCATGCTCTTCAGTTCTTTCGTCCATCTGGGTCTGTCCTGAACTCGGCATGGTAATCAGGCGGCTTTGGCCAGGGTTCATGAAACTACCCGGTGGATGGAGCCAGTGTCAGGAGATCCGCATATCACCATGATTACTGCAACCAAAATTGAAGAGCACCACGCAGGATCAGTCCTCCCTCGGATTGATGTTCCGTGTCATTGGACTCCACCCACTTCCTGGGCATACTCATTCAAGGAGTTCATTACAACTCAATCGTCATATTCTAAACCGAGGCCCTTGTCCAACCATCTCTTCATTTCCCAATATGGGCTATAAATACTGTCCAGACATTACAAGCAGACAGCTCGAGATGATCAGGAAAGTCACAGAGGCCATGGAGGTGTTTCCTCAAACGAATCGAGCGTTCTGATGCAAATTGACTATGAACGATGCTCACCATGGCACTTGGGCTGAAATTGACCTGATCCATATGCAAACAGAAGTCTGCTGTTCCTAAGGGGGAATGATCCTTCGGTTTGTAGGGCTGATGGCACGGTGCCTTCTTTTAAACCCTATTCTGCCGTCACGTTCTGTCTTCAGACTGCCCCTTGTCCACAGTCAACTCGCTTGTGTCAATGCAGTGGCTCTCCCCTTCCTTTCTGGGACCGGAATTTGCCAAAATGCAAATCTTCACTGTTCTCCTGTCGCATCCGGTGAGTTATGGTGATAAGCTCCCGCTTCATTTCAGACACGGACTATTACACGGTCCACGGTACAGGTCATGAGCAGGAGCCTTTTTTTGGTGGACGCTCCATATGCATAGTCACTGTTTGGACGTCTTCATCCTCGAAAACCGCTGGGGAGATGCTCAGCTCAGCCTCCAAGGATGACCATTCATGTCCAACAACCGGTTACGATCAGCTCGCTTCTCTTCTGCCGGCAGGACCCTCACGCCGCACCCCAGTTACGTCGGCAACAGTTCAGTTTATGGACGTGAATAGGAACGAAGTGAAGTTATTCCATGCGCATACCGGAGGACCGTCGTCTATAAAGTCGGAGTGAGAGAACGATATTCTACGTTTCTGGATGATTCTCTTCTTACCGTCTGAAACATTCATTTTGAACGCAGCACTACAACACATTCAGTCTATAGTGAGCCCACAATGCAGCTACAGTCCACTATCAAGTTGGTTCTGTTATTGGCTATACAGCTCTATTTGGTATGTATATATGCGTTCACACCCCAGGAATCGGTGGGCACAATGCAACAATCTAGCTAACGAAGAATGCCACATAAAAGGCCGATGCAGCCCCTCAGGTCGTCGGAGCCTCGAATTCAACCTTACGATACGAGGCAGGCAGCATCAATACCATCGCAGGATCCATGGTCTCGGATCCAAAAGGGATCTTTCAACTGGGAGACGATGGCGTTCTTCGATCGTACGACGGCGATGGCACAGTCATTGACTGGCGTCAACTGGATCCCGACCAGATTAAGCGAGCTTATGATGCACACAACAATCGTGGCGGCCAGTTCCTGAGACGAAGCCCGCAGAACATCGTGGACGGTAGGGACGTTGTCGATATCGACCAGATTTTGAGGCCTCGTCAGAATATCCTCGACTCCGAATTCGGCACCAGTCCCGTCTCGTCCAGCGAAGATTCGACAGACGGAGAGGAAGTTGTCAATGCCGACCAACATTTGAGGCGTCGTCAGGTCGTCCGCAACGGATTCGGGTCAACAGACGAAGGGGAGGTTGTCGATGTCGATCACCGTCTAAGACGTCGTCAGAATATCTTCCCCTCCGAATCCGGCAGCATTTCCACCCCGCCCGGCGAGGAATCGACCGACGGGCCAGAGGATCCTCCATGCCGCGTTCTATTGTGTATCAACAACGAAGACTGCAGGACGAAGCCCCTTGGACACATGTGCGCTTTCTGCGGGCAGTATGACCTCGAGTACCCAGGCTTAGGGTTTTGTGAGCCCGCCGGCAGGGGTTGAGGCCGCTGGTGGTGTGAGCCGGGCCTCACCTATTAAGTAGCAGGAAAGCTGGCCATGACTCTGTATACGGCAAGGTAGTCATGAAAATCGTCGAAGTCTTGGAAGTCCCTTTATTACTGGATGGAAGCATACTTTGAAAGACCCTCACCGTGTGACACAATACCAAGAAACTCGTGGTCACGCAGTAGTTGCTTGATCAACATACATGTCTAGGTATACATACCTTAACCGCTGCTTGGGAGTACCTATGGCAACTGTAGGTACGGATGCGAGGTTCGAATTCGAGTTGGAGGTGCTCGAACTCGCTGACTCAGCAGGCCAAGGTAGCTGTAAGCACGTGCGGTGCCAGTGTTGACGGCGCTTGAACTAACTGCGGTGCTAACCCGGATAGCGCACGACAACAGGCAATGCACGAGCAATTAGCAACACTACTGTCCTCGTAGCTCTGTGCTAGTGTCTGTCAGCAAAGAGGCTCTTCCCCACTGAAAGACACCTTTGCCTTCCTACTTGCCGGTCGACGCGTCCACCAGAGATACTAGTACCGCGCGTCTCATCATCGTCGTCCTCGATCCACGATGTCCTCGACTCATGAGCCATCCGGCGACGATCCACTTCGTCCCTCTGCTAAAGAGGCTTCAGCAGTCTTGAAGAAATCACAGCGTCACTGGGGCGCGCTTCTTGCCTGTGCACGCGCTGCCAACAGCCTTCCCTCTTCCTGCGCCAACATCCACAGCCTCCTACACAAGACTCCTGCTATACCGGCCGCCGATGTGGATGTCGAGGAGATAGTCGACAGCAACAAAGAGTCACTCGATCTTGTAGGCTATTCTGTCTGGGGTCTCGGATCCACAAAATGCGACCTTTCGAACGAGACGAAAAGTTCTCGTGCTGTTGAAGTACAGATAGGGACGTCTGAGCCCCAGTTCTGCACTCTTTCCACCGAAGCCACCTTACAATGGACTGGATTCCAAGGCTTTCGTGCCCAGGGAAAAACAGGCAACTATCTTTGCGCGTTCGTCCTTGGCTGGTCTTATGTTCTTTCCGCGCGTTTGGTCGAACTCCGCAGGAAGTCTGGGGATGACAGAATCACCTACACCGAAGCCCAGGCTCCGTTGATCACGGGCGAACAGCCGTTCTTCGAGGGCGATGGAGCCGCCATATCGGTTGGGAAAGCCGACCGAGGAGCATGCCGGTGGTGGGCGGCCATCCTTGCCGGTGGATGCGGTTGGAAGGCTGTCCTTCATCGCTCGGGACATGATTTCCATGCACCATGGGCGTGCCACCTGAAATTCAACAACGACGGGCAGATCAAGATTTACCATTCGCCGTCTACCGACAATTCATCCTTCGCTACAGCCAACCCCCCGTCTTCCGGGCAAGCCTTACAATACCTCATCGATTTCGCCAAACTGCACGATGCCGTCGATCAACTCCTGGCAGGATTTTCTGGGGCTTTAACGCTGCCCCCAAGGCAAAGATGCCAGGCTCCTGTGGTACTGCCCCGGCTCCGGGCGGCTCTTTCCAGGAAGGAAAGGCCACGCTCCACATTGACCAGACTTCTACCCTCTACCGTCGATCTTCCTCACTTCATGGCCTTCAGCTGTTTCGATAGCGCCGTGTTCTCCTGCATGGGAAGCTCTCTTTGGCAGCCTGGGATAGCCTGTAACGTCGTCGGCCAGTGGCTTTGCCCTGTTTTGGAACATATGGTGCCGGATCTACTACGTGAAAAGAGCAGCCATATTATCGTTCACATGATGGCTATGCGTCGGCCGAATGTTGCCCCCCTCTGGCTGGGCTCGGCAATAACAGGCCTGTTGTCAACATTTTCGAAAGATCTCGGTGGTTATGGTGCACCTATCCTTCTAGAGACGGTGGAATGGGCGAAGTCGCCACAGTCATTTATGGACCCTCGGTACCACAGAAAAGCCCCCGTCAAAGCCGAGAAGGGTCAGAAGTACGTTCGTCGTGAAGATGAAATACGTTTGCTCTACATCAGCAACAGACAATCGTCCCAGTACAATCATCTCCCACAAGTACCCTGGCCACCCATTGGGACGAGCCGTATCAGAAGCACTTCTATCGAGGTTCAGAAACATGCCTTTTGTGGACATACATTTGCTTACAAGTATTGGATTTGGCAAGGCTGCCACGAGCGGACCGCAAAGGATTATGGGCTGTCACGAAAAGCCAACATTTCGCCGTCAACCTCTGCTTGCCATGTGATACTTTTGCTATCTAGCCTTTCTTCGAGGATGAATCTTTGGCGGCGCGCTTGCGGATTTGTCGCTCGGCAGACTCACGAGCCCATTTCTTGCGACGAATATTTATCTGAATACGCAACCTGCAATATCTTCGCTTACACCTTGATTGACGGAGTCAAGCCAGAAGACTCGGAGTTATGGAAACATGAGTGGCTCGAAGGCATGGTTGATGACTGGTTTGATGGGCCTAGTGAGGCAGCATCACTCTCCTCTGCATCGATTTCACACTCCGTTACAATTCCCACAGCAAAAATGGCGTCCGACAGTAATTGACATAGTGTGAATCGGAAATGAGCTCTTTTCCCTTCCCTGTTGCCAGGAACATATCACCCGGACAGTGTGCGGCCATTTACCATGGAGTGCAGCATTCTCCAGCCAGTCCTCTCCTGGCCCTGTTTTCTCTGGACCGCCTCCTGGATGATCCTGGCATCCCGCGCAGAGACTGGGTTTGTTACGAGCTCCAAAGCACACCTTCCACTGTTTTCGGCATCGGTGAGCTTTGCAAGTCCACTTCCTGTGCACCTCGTTACTATGACGGCACACCTTGCATGTGCCCGACCGACTGGAAGGCTTCGTGGACGGCTGGGCAATGTCAAACACCGAAAACACCAACCAAGAGATTGGAAGCTATGGGATCTTACCATATCACTGGCCTTCCTTGGATCAGCCAACAGCTTGTGGGGAGCGCCTGTACTGCACTGGACAGGTATGGACAATAACGCTTAAGAGCTGACTGGCGCAGACGAGCGATTGAGTGCTTTGTGTAGGTGCGGATATCTTTGAGATATTGTTGTTATCCTTTCGGGATGTATAGTCCTTTATTCGTGAGGTCCACGGCTGCATGGTCCTTTTATTATCGGATTATCAGTCATTCGGTGGCTATGCAGGCGCCAGCATGCGCATCACCCAGTGACAACCGAATAGCGACGGTCGGTGAATCCCATTGATTGTTGAGAGTGATATGGCGGCGGTGGCAAGGGGCAGTCATGCGGCACAGAGGCTGCTAGCCCTTGCAATCCACCCCTACTCCGGTTTTATGGTCGAACCGCACCTTTTCAAACTGACGGCTCGAAAGCGCCCCCGGGCTGTCAACGGCTGCGATTGAAGTGGTTCGGCCAATGTGATCGCGCCAACGAGGCCGCCTTGAGTGGCTCTTGTGTGACCATGCAGTATGCAGACCACACGACCCAAAGCATCACTTGGTTGTCCATTTAGTTTTGATCCTCGTGCTTACAGTCTCGAACGCCCGGCAGACACAGAAGAGCACTGCTGCCCAAGACAAGCCATGGGTGTCTGCGAGGCTGGGACGCTTCCTCTTCATAGTCTCCAATCACCATCACCTACTGCCATGGCGAGAATGTATGAGAGCGGTCGGTCCTCAGACGATTGTATCAAGAGCGACACATATCACTACCAAATGCAAGCCACGCCATGATTCAGCTGGAGGCACACGGCTATGCCGCACAGGATGACATCGTTAAATATGGCTTAGTGGCGTACAGCTTGAGTGTAGTTGTAGCCTTGCCAGGCAGAACGGACCCTTCAATGTGGTAACATGTGTACTTTTACAGGGTGTGTTTGTCTGACAGGAATCGAGATCATCTTTTGCGCTCAATCAGGACGTCAGAACGTCAGACAGATCAACTATTGAACTTTAGCCACCAATGCTAGACTCGGAGTAGCGCCTACTATAGATTATTATTTGTTGTACACAGTCGGCTCCGATGCCCCACTGCCAAGGAACACTTACGTCAGCTGCACTTCCTAAACCTCGCTATCGACCCTAAATAACGCTCGATAACGATGTCGACGACGAGGTTTACCACTCTCTAGAATAATCTATAGACCGTATAAGATATAGTATTCTCTCCGATTTCTATAGTATATATAGAACTACTCTATATACTATTAAGTAGATAGAGCGAGAGTAAATATAATAATTTTAGCGTATCTATTAATAGTTATAAGCCCGATTTACGATTAACTACCCTACGAACGACTAATAACCGAATATATTTATTCGTAATACTTATACTCTAATACGAGAACTAATTAATAGTATTAATAGAATTATCCTCTACCGTAACCGAAATAATAGTAGTATTCTACGAGAAGTCGACTCGCTCTTCTACTATCTTCGTTAGGACTACTTCTATTCTAAGTACTTCTAATAACTAGAATAACTAGTATAGAGCCTTTAAAAGTAAAGTATAGGCTAACGGATTATAGTAGTATATCGACCTTTCCTAACCCGAACCGATTCTATTACTAGGGTTACCTAAACTACCTCCCTATATCGAATCGAATACTGTTATATAGAAGGAGAAATAGGCGCTAGATAGAAAAGATAGAGACTACTAATATTAATTAGAGCTATATCGATAATAAACTACTCTAATCTAACGCCTTAATAATTAATTTAATAGAACGATATCTCTATCTAATCGCCTATATTACGAAGATAAGTCTATACTCTATTATCGACTAAAGATACTAAGAGACTATCTAGAACCCTTAGACGCGATAAAGAGATAAAGCCTCGTAAGTAAGTAGTATACTTTAAAATAAGTACTACGAAGTAAAGATTTAGAGATATAGTTCTATTAATAGAAGTCTCTATATAAGTAGTATAAGGCTCTATATATAATAGAAGCTATAAAAGACGTAGTATAAATCGACTTCCTCTCTACTATATAACCTCTATATCCGAGTATAGTAGATCTAGAACTTACTAAGTTCTATAATCGAAGAGAAATAGAATATATATTATTATATAATCTCGTTAATATAATTAGAGATATATACCGTAACTTAAAGAAAATAATAGTAAAAGTAGTATTATATTTAGCGTTTAGTATATTAAAAGAAGAAAAGAAGTAATAGAAGAAACCTAAGTATATCTATAGATATAAATACTTCTATAACGAGTACTATTATCTAAATCCTTTAAAACGACCGAATAATTAGGCTCTAAATCCTAAAGTTAATTATAAAATATAGATTAAGTTAAATAACGATAAGATTTTATATAAGTAT
>NW_008751651.1:448359-449845 GCF_000230625.1 Exophiala dermatitidis NIH/UT8656 | reverse complement strand
CGACGACCTAATATCTTATATATATATATATACGGCTATAAAGCCTACGTATTATAGTATAATATTCTACGAAAAGATAAACTTTAATAACGCGTATAGATTAGGTATCTCGTCGAGTACGATTTAATAAATATCTTTCGAATCTAGCGATCTAATAAAGGCTAGATTATATAAATATAAGATATTATCTTTAACGATAATAAGATATTTTTACTACTTCTATATAAAGATAATAAGTTACTATTAATTAAGTTAATTTAGCTAGATATCGAAGTATACGAGTCGATATCTAAAATAGATATAATTCTAATTAATTCTAAAAACGGCTTAGTACCGAATTATTCGGAAACTACTTCCGACTAATTAGAAGCTTAAGAGTCTTAAACGACGTTAATTTCTAGCTAATTAGAGGCCGAGAAGATTAAATTACGTAAAGCGCTAACTATACGTAATTCTATAGATATATATCTTACTTCTAATACTATATTTAAATCTTCTTCTTCTTCTTTTTAACTAGCGATATCTATAGAGCCGATAGCTACTATAGAAGTAATCGTAGGCTTATAAGACTCGCGATCTATAATCGAAAGTATCGAGGGCTCTCGCCGCGCTACTAGTCGAGAGAACTCCGCCGCTCGAGCCGCGCGCTAGGATACCCCTACTTAAGAGAGCTTCTCGAAGAGACGCGAGCCTAAACGAGAGGGTATCTCTAGCGGCGCTAAACCTCTATCGATATCGTTAAATCCCTCTCTATTTATAGTAAAGAATTAGTCTCTAGCGGAGGCCGATCTTTTCTTAATAAGAAAATAAGAAAGAAGAGAAGAAATTTAGGAAGAAGAACTATAAATATATATATTTAAGGAGGTAACTATAGAAGACTTACTCTATTAGGCGTCTCTAGACTAAAATAAGATAGTCTAAGTCTCTTAATATACTAATATCTTAGTAGATTTTAATAAAAGAAATATTATTACGATAAGATAACGTTTAAAACCGAGAAAATAGACGTATATCGCTATACTTAAAGATAATAGTATTAATAATAGTCTAGTAGCGTATTACTCTATCTTCGCCGCCGTCTTTACTATCGAAAAAGATTTCTAACGAGTATATAGAGATACTCTTTCTTCTAAGCTAAAATTATAGAAATAACTCGCTAATTATCTATTTCGAAAGAAATTTAAGAAAGTCGCGAGGGTTAAATACGAGGAACTTAAACGTAAGTAAATCTTCGTACTAGTCTCTACTAAAGGTATAAATAGATGTAATATCCTTTCTCTTATTTAGGTATTTAAATATAAATTCGATAACGACGGCTACTTAAGTAAGTTTAAGGTATATATATATATATAAGGAGACTTATAACTTATCTTTAAAGATATCTATACGACTACTCTTACTTTTAGTACCTTTTATACTATTATAGCTATTACGGCCGCTTACGACCTAGATCTTATATAACTTAATACTATTAACGTATTCCTTA